>NW_013678307.1:13123-14301 GCF_000517525.1 Limulus polyphemus | reverse complement strand
ACAAAGTACATGATAATTCTAGAAACGTTGCGTCACGTGGTCATGTGACTCGCTGACGCAACAGTAACAAATCTACTAAATAAAAAACAACTATAAAAAGTTTTCTCAGAATATTGGAAAAAGAAAGAAAAAAACCTAGCGAAGTGAAACCTCTTGGTTATTATTTCAGTTGTTCAATAGAAGCCGAAGTTATTTCCAGAACTTTAGAGACGTACTCTTGTATTATGTTCAGATATATTAAATATTTTTGGTAGTTAAGTATTGAAAACAAAGATAGAAAAATAATTTTCAGTGTAACAACTAAGAAACGTAAAATAAAAACAAGTATTGAATGATTTAATATAATCGTCAGTCGTAATTTAATTCAGAAGTTGACGTTACCGTGGAGGAACAAGAAAATGTAGCAACCACGTGAGACGTCAGATTATCATAAAACACAACTCTCAGGAAAAAAAAAAAAAAAAGATTACTCAAGTTAGCTGCACAGAAACGAGTTCACTACTTCAATCAGTACTTATAACTTGCAAACGGAATAGTTAATGCATGATCTGCAAAATATTTATTTATTTTTTTTTTTTAAAGAGATTTGAAATAATCCCAAAGCTGAGTATTTGCACTTTCAAACTCACATGGAAGCAAGTCGCGTTAAATATATATATATATATATATATGTAGTTTTAAGTTCAGATTGTTCTTTTATACCACATAAATTTTGTACTTCGTCTATAATTCAATTGTGAATACTCCGCAGTGGCGCTGCGGGAAGTCTGAAGCACTAAAAACCGGATTTCGATACCCGCGATGGGCACAACACACATAGCCCATTACGTAACTTTGCGCTTGACAACAAAAAATAAAATTGGTACAGATGTCTCAAAATTCTTGGTATAATTGTATTATGATTTACACACGGCTGCTTATCCACTGACAAAATTCCTGGTGTTACCTAAAAACGAGAATGGCCATCTAACAAGTAAACAAAAACATTTCAAAGTGTGGTTATTCGAGCAACTGAAGGGAGACTGAAATGTCGAGATACGTTTAAAATAAAGTATCAGAAAATTAACTTAGCTCTGAATGAATGTTAAGTTTATATGTTCAATGTCATAACTTTAGGCTCTTTCTAAACTTACTAAAGTTAATTAGTGTTAGATGAACATAAAAAAAAATGGATTTAG
>NW_013678307.1:9257-12163 GCF_000517525.1 Limulus polyphemus | reverse complement strand
ATGTATGTACATGAGGTACAGAGAGTTTAGTAGGAAATATGTATGTACATGAGGTACAGAGAGTTTAGTAGGAAATATGTATATAAATAAGGTACAGGGAGTTTAGTAGGAAATATGTATATACATGAGGTACAGGAAGTTTAGTAGGAAATATGTATATACATGAGGTACAAGGGAGTTTAGTAGGAATGAAGTCAGCATCAATATTTCTGAGGAGAAAGGTTTCATTTTCATCAGTGGAACCTGTTTCTGCATCACCTGTTCAAGGGATATTGATGAAACCAAAACCCTCTCGTATAGTCGATAAGAACATTTTTTTTGTGCTGACATTCAGTACAAACTGTAATCTATAGCTGAGAAAGAAAGCATAGAATATATACATCACATAAACAAATTTAGAACAAAACCACACTGGGCTATCTGTTGTGTCAGCCGAACCCCGGATATTAGAGTTGTAAATCCGTAAACTTACCGCTGTCCTATGTACGAAGTATTAAATAAAACTGTCTTAACCAACTTTACAAATAGGTTTAGAAGTAAGCACATAATATCAACTGAGCATCATAAATTAAATTGAGCTTTAACCAAACCTGAGAACTAAAACTATAGCAGTTACAATAATATGAATAAGTTACAGGATTCATGTTATAATAATTAATAGTAATATCTATGATTGACATTTTTTGTGTGTTGTAATTCCCAGTTTGCCCCTGAAGAAGAAAGGTCCACCTTTCGAAAGCGTTCGGGTTATATGTTTTTTATTCATTTTGTGTTGTAATGAATTTATTTTATGTCACAATTCATAATTTATGTTACATATTACGTAAATATTCGTATATATACACTATCGTTACTCAGATCTGATCATACCATAAAATTTAAGTTAAAGAAAACCTTGACTACACACACCACGTGCTAAGCTAGAGATGAAGCAAAGAGATTAGTCCTAAAAGAACAGTTAAAAAAATTACTTCATAAAATCTATTATAACTTAAGCACCTATTTGGCCGATTATATTTAATGCATTTGAATCGTTTATAATGTGTATGCTGAGACTGAGATAGGCCTACTTTGTTGTACTGAAAGTAACCAGTTTCATATTTAATAAAACATTCCGGTTTTCCTGGTGTAAAATTTATTAATACACATATATATACTGAGAATTTTCATGTCAAGTCACATGTCTAGGGCCACACTTACTGTAAATTGTAAGTTATTTATCACAAATATTACATCGCTTATAGAAGCTGTGATATTGAATTTTCCTATCTCAACGCTCTTGTCGAGGATCACAAAGGTTGACCTTAAGAATAGCACTCGTCAATGATGAATGCGAGCGTTGAATTTTGAAATGCGTCTTATGTCGTAGAAGCAGCTTGAGTACATGTAATGCGTGTCGCTTTTACTTGTTAATTATGTTGCGTCCTGTTGCTTAGGACACTTGAACGACTTTTGCCACTGACTTTTGAATAACAAGACGTCACATATTGCTAATCATGGTTGGGGTACGACTTGTTGCAGGTCTATTTCTGGATGGTTCTGGTGCCCCAAGTTGAAACATATTATATTGTTTTCCAATGCCATTAAGTAAAATGGATAACCACTGTCTTCGAAATTCTAACTCCCTGATATTAGCACGTTTTTATGACCTGAGTGCATGAATATTTTGCTTCGGAAAGAGCTGTTACATACTCTTCCTAAAAGTGGTCAATTTTTGGTGGTTTCACATTACTTACGTAACAACAACTTCGAAATGTAGCTTTTATACACGCCGTTCCACCGACATTTTATATCAGCTGTTGTCACGTGGTTTGTTAACTTACATCTTCAAAATCATTTTGATATAACGCATTCAACTGACCATATTCTTTGACTTAGATCTCCCACTGGCAAAACGGTATTTCTGCCGCTAGGAGCCGCTAGCTTTGTGTTTAGCTGCAAAAAACAAATCTTTAACTTAGTTCAAGTCTGATTCAAATCTAAAACTACTACATAAAATCAAATAACAATCGACAATTTAATTTGAATTGAAAGATTTTATCTTAATCTCCATAAATCTCTTCTTTTTTTTCAATTTTCAGAAAAATCTTAAACATCGAAAATTCCACATTCAGATGCCAAACCATTTTAAATATTTCCTACTAAACTCTCTGTACCTCATGTATATACATATTTCCTACAAAACTCCCTGTACCTCATGTACATACATATTTCCTACTAAACTCTCTGTACCTCATGTATATACATATTTCCTACAAAACTCCCTGTACCTCATGTACATACATATTTCCTACTAAACTCCCTGTACCTCATGTATATACATATTTCCTACTAAACTCTCTGTACCTTATGTATATACATATTTCCTACTAAACTCCCTGTACCTTATGTATATACATATTTCCTACTAAACTCCCTGTACCTTATGTATATACATATTTCCTACTAAACTCTCTGTACCTTATGTATATACATATTTCCTACTAAACTCTCTGTACCTTATGTATACACATATCCATTGAGAAAACTGTCTTAGGTATATGAATTAATAGTTCTATGTATTGTGAGACTAAAGAGTAGTGTTTTAAAGTGTATTTTGTGAGACTAAAGAGTAGTGTTTTAAAGTGTATTATTTTGTAAGACTAAATAGTAGTGTTTTTAAAGTGTATTATTTTGTGAGACTAAAGTGTAGTGTTTTAAAGTGTATTATTTTGTGAGACTAAATAGTAGTGTTTTTAAAGTGTATTATTTTGTGAGACTAAAGTGTAGTGTTTTAAAGTGTATTATTTTGTGAGACTAAATAGTAGTGTTTTTAAAGTGTATTATTTTGTGAGACTAAAGTGTAGTGTTTTAAAGTGTATTATTTTGTGAGACTAAATAGTAGTGTTTTTAAAGTGTATTATTTT
>NW_013678307.1:7056-8525 GCF_000517525.1 Limulus polyphemus | reverse complement strand
CTTATGTACATACATATTTCCTACTAAACTCCCTGTACCTCATGTATATACATATTTCCTACTAAACTCCCTGTACCTCATGTATATACATATTTCCTACTAAACTCCCTGTACCTCATGTATATACATATTTCCTACTAAACTTCCTGTACCTCATGTATATACATATTTCCTACTAAACTCCCTGTACCTTATTTATATACATATTTCCTACTAAACTCTCTGTACCTCATGTACATACATATTTCCTACTAAACTCTCTGTACCTCATGTACATACATACTGTACCTCATGTATATACATATTTCCTACTAAACTCACTGTACCTTATGTATATACATATTTCCTACTAAACTCACTGTACCTCATGTATATACATATTTCCTACTAAACTCACTGTACCTCATGTATATACATATTTCCTATAAACTCTCTGTACCTTATGTACTATACATATTTCCTACTAAACTCCCTGTACCTCATGTATATACATATTTCCTACTAAACTCTCTGTACCTTATGTATATACATATTTCCTACCAAACTCCCTCTGATAAACCACTGATATTTTCCATGGCTTATGGAAGATATAACATGTCTGCCTTCACTTATAAAACCCGTGAACACGAGGTTTCCATGTCAGTACACAAGAAACAAGGTCTCTAGACAGGAATTCGTCTTCCAGAAAGACCGGTATTCCGAGTAAGGTGAGACCGTACGCAACTCAGTATTGAATTGCATGTATATATATATATATATGTAATATGTTAGTAAAGATTATATGCGAATTAATTTGATATATCGTCTTTTCTGTGAGTTTCAATGTACTTGAGTCTCAAGTTCCAAGAAGGTTCGTAACCGCTTCAATAACTCTGATCTTGTAATTCAAAGAAAGAAAACCGATGTTTAATCTGTTTAAAGATATGTTAAAAATCCTACGCGTGCAAAACACGATCTCTGAAAGGAGCGGATAGTTTCATTTCTCACCACTTCAAGTTAAAAAAACGTTTATTTCTGCAACACTCATTTCACAGGAAATCTAATTACAGAAATATAAAATTCTTGGATGTACGTATATATTTGTTTACTACTTTTATTTATATTGTTAGAATATTTCGCAAATTATTTAGCTATTTTGAAAAAAACACACACACAAAGTTTGACAGTTACTTGAGGAAGTATGTAAAGGGAGCCTTTATTGTTGAAGATAACTTTTACTTTTCGCCCATGCTGGAATATTACATTAATCGATGTTGACTGGTCCTTGGTCAACATCTACTCTTATCTGTTTTTAATTTCCTTTTTTCAGCAAAACGCGAATTTCAGTGAAAAGAGATGATAACACGGAAAGTTAACGCCAAACCAACTATCAGGATATTGATTGAGATAATAAGTGTTTAAATACATTATACAGTGCACTGTGAATATTCAGTTTTTTTAATACACTATACAGTGCACTGTGAATATTC
>NW_013678307.1:4756-6002 GCF_000517525.1 Limulus polyphemus | reverse complement strand
ACAAATATGGCGCTATTGTGCGCCGTTTTTGCTGTATTTAATTACAGACAAGCACACACACAATCCCAGAATTTTAGTAGTATATAGATTTCACAGATACGAGGTCTTCAAAACTTCAGAATTAACTTTTAGTTGTTTTGTTTTAATTCCGTTTATATTAGTATCATAGCAACGCGTGCTTTTGGGTCTTGAAGAGACAAAGTTGTCACATTAAGACCTAAACAATTATAATGCGTGCTTTCCTGGTGTCACCTGTAGTGTCACAATGGTAACATCAAAACCCGAAGGAATAATAGTGTGTTCCTGATGTCACCTGTAGTGTCATAATGGTAACATCAAAAGCTAGAAGGAATAATAGTGTGTTCCTGGTGTCACCTGTAGTGTCACAATAGTGACATTAAAACTAGAAGGAATAATAGTGTGTTCCTGGTGTCACCTGTAGTGTCACAATGGTAACATCAAAACTAGAAGGAATAACAGTGTGTTCCTGGTGTCACCTTTAGTGTCACAATGGTAGCATTAAAACTAGAAGGAATAATAGTGTGTTCCTGGTGTCGTTCATACCTGTAGTGTCACAATGGTAACATCAAAACTAGAAGGAATAATAGTGTGTTCCTGGTGTCGTTCATACCTGTAGTGTCACAATGGTAACATCAAAACCTGAAGAATAATAGTGGGTTCCCGGTGTCGTTCATACCTGTAGTGTCACAATGGTAACATCAAAACCTGAAAGAATAATAGTGGGTTCCCGGTGTCGTTCATACCTGTAAGTTAAAATGGCTATATACAAAAAAATCAGGTTTCGATACCCGCGGTGGGTACAGCATTGTTGAACAAACAAACTATAACACCTCTCTTCTTGGTTGAGGGAGTAGAATCGTATCCAAAGTTCTTCACCTCTCTTCTTGGTTGAGGTAGTAGAATCCAAAGTTCTTCACCTTTCTTCTTGGTTGAGGTAGTAGAATCGTATCCAAAGTTATTCACCTCTCTTCTTGGTTGAGGTAGTAGAATCGTATCCAAAGTTATTCACCTCTCTTCTTGGTTGAGGTAGTAGAATCCAAGTTCTTCACCTTTCTTCTTGGTTGAGGTAGTAGAATCCAGAGTTCTTCACCTTTCTTCTTGGTTGAGGTAGTAGAATCGTATCCAATGTTCTTCACCTCTCTTCTTGGTTGAGGTAGTAGAATCCAAAGTTCTTCACCTTTCTTCTTGGTTGAGGTAGTAGAATCCAGAGTTCTTCACCTTTCTT
>NW_013678307.1:2500-3893 GCF_000517525.1 Limulus polyphemus | reverse complement strand
TTCTTGGTTGAGGTAGTAGAATCCAAAGCTCTTCACCTCTCTTCTTGGTTGAGGTAGTAGAATCCAGAGTTCTTCACCTTTTTTCTTGGTTGAGGTAGTAGAATCGTATCCAATGT
Source organism: Limulus polyphemus (assembly GCF_000517525.1). Classification (NCBI taxonomy): domain Eukaryota; kingdom Metazoa; phylum Arthropoda; class Merostomata; order Xiphosura; family Limulidae; genus Limulus; species Limulus polyphemus. The sequence goes on along the minus strand of NW_013678307.1, from coordinate 3,777 downwards.
TTTTCACCTCTCTTCTTGGTTGAGGTAGTAAAATCCAAAGTTCTTCACCTTTCTTCTTGGTTGAGGTAGTAGAATCGTATCCAAAATTCTTTACAATTTGTCTTCAAGTTTCTTTTCACGGAAAGCTACTCACTAGCTATCCACGTTAATCGTTACTAATTTAGAACTGATAAACTAGAAGGAAGGTAACCTAATTAACATCACCCACCATCTTGGGCTTTTCTTGACTGACCAAATATTGATTATAATTCTCATTTTTTTTGCGGTAGCGGGACTTGAACGCTGGATCCACAGATCCTTAGTCCATCACTCTAACCACTGGATCTCACTTGGCCGTTTGCGGTGAAAGCAAATTATAAACCAAGTGATAGTTTTCCACCTATGAGGATCTATTCAATTAACAACTGCGACGAGCGGTTTATGCGTATAGCCCTTTGTGTAGCCTCGTGCTTAAGAACGATCAAACCAAAGACCAGGATCGTTTCCACTGACGTCTTCCACGTGTTTAAAGAAAGGTTTTCAACAAGTCTTATATTACTGATAGGGATGAGAAAAACAATTTCTGAAGCAGACATCCTTACAATGTTTCCTAAAGAATAAAAACCATATTTTTTATATTCCATTAGTGCAAACCAAATCTATCTGTTCAAATGACGTTTATCTTCCAAAGAAAAACAAAATAACCAACAAACACTGTCGGCGGTATTGAGGGTTTACCCTTAAGACGAAGAAGAAAAAGCTTTCAGCTCTAGTACAGACTTTGTACGCATATTTCCAGAAAACCTAATGTTCTTCTCCAACAAATGTCTTCGTCTCGCTAAGCCTATATAAATCTTCCCAAAGATAAAGATATACTGGTCTTCATATTATCCTCTACAAGACAACATCTTTGGAAATCTATTGCAAAACAAAAAACATTCTCCAGACAAGTGGGATTTAAACCACAAATCGCCATTAGGTTTAACCCGTATAACGTTTTACTTTAGTATAGAAGGTAGATTGCATTTTGTTTTATCTTAACGGCGACATTTTCATGTTTAGTATGTGTGTTGTAGCTAAAATGAAAACTGGTCTTATAGTACTCTTGTTCAGTTGGCTAACCTATGAAATAACAAGATGTTACAAGTGTTATTACCCTTGTTAAGGTGACCAACGCATGAACTGATGTTTATGTTACAAGTGTTAATATCCTTGTTAAAGTGACCAATCAATGATCTAATGTAGCTATTACAAGTGTTATTACCCTTGTTCAGATGACCAACCCATGAACTGATAAG
>NW_013678307.1:0-1526 GCF_000517525.1 Limulus polyphemus | reverse complement strand
GAATGATCTAATGTAGCTATTACAAGTGTTATTACCCTTGTTCAGATGACCAACCAATGAACTGATAAGATGTTACAAGTGTTAATATCCTTGTTAAGGTGACCAACCAATGATCTAATGTAGATGTTACAAGTGTTAATATTCTTGTTCATGTGACCAACGCATGAACTGATGTCTATGTTACAAGTGTTAATATCCTTGTTAAGGTGACCAACCAATGATCTAATGTATCTATTACAAGTGTTATTACCCTTGTTCAGATGACCAACCCATGAACTGATAAGATGTTACAAGTGTTAATATCCTTGTTAAGGTGACCAACCAATGATCTAATGTAGCTATTACAAGTGTTAATACCCTTGTTCAGATGACCAACCCATGAACTGATAAGATGTTACAAGTGTTAATATCCTTGTTAAGGTGACCAACGAATGATCTAATGTAGATGTTACAAGTGTTAATATTCTTGTTCAGGTGACCAACCCATGAACTGATGTAGATGTTACAAGTGCCCTTGTTAAGATGATCAACCCATGAACTGATAAGATTAAGACGCTTGTTCATGTGACTAAATGGTGACGTATACTAAGGTGGAAGTCGGGCGTAAGGAACTTGAACATCTTAATTTAGCTAATGTCTGAATCCGGTTATGGACCATGAAGTGGAACTTCTGATGTTTACTGTAATCCTTTTGGTGGACCATGAAGTGGAATTTCTGATGTTTACTTTGATCCTTTTGGTGGACCATGGAGTGGAACTTCTGATGTTTACTTTGATCCTTTTGGTGGACCATGAAGTGGAACTTCTGATGTTTACTTTGATCCTTTTGGTGGACCATGGAGTGGAACTTCTGATGTATACTTTGATCCTTATGGTGGACCATGGAGTGGAACTTCTGATGTTTACTTTGAGCCTTTTGGTGGACCATGGAGTGAGACTTGAGCTTCTGATGATTACTTTGATCCTTTTGATGGACTATGAAGTGGAACTTGAGCTTCTGATGTTCACTTTGATCCTTTTGGTGGACCATGGAGGGAGACTTGAGCTTCTGATGTTTACTTTGATCATTTTGGTGGACCATGAAGTAGAACTTGAGCTTCTGATGCTTACTTTGATCATTTTGGTGGACCATAGAGTGTGACTTGAGCTTCTGATGTTTACTTTGAACCTTTTCATGGACCATGGAGTGTGACTTGAGCTTTTGATGCTTACTTTGATCCTTTTCATGGACCATGGAGTGGGACTTGAGCTTCTGATGCAACTTTTATCCTTTTGGTGGAACATGGAGTGTGACTTGAGTTTCTGATGTTTACTTTGATCCTTTTGGTGGACCATGGAGTGAGACTTGAGCTTCTGATGTTTACTTTGATCCTTTTGGTGGACCATGGAGGGAGACTTGAGCTTCTGATGCTTACTTTGACCATTTTGGTGGACCATGGAATGTGACTTGAGCTTCTGATGTTTACTTTGAGCCTTTTCATGGACCATGGAGTGGGACTTGAGCTTCTGATGCTTACTTGATCTTT
>NW_013678306.1:9470-12813 GCF_000517525.1 Limulus polyphemus | reverse complement strand
AAAGTAAATTGTTATGTATTATTGGATAGTTAATCCTATTGATGTAGTAGTTTACTAAAGAATTATTGAGTAGTTAACCCTAGTGATAAAGTAGTCATTATTGTGTAGTTAATCCTATTGATGTAGTAGTTTACTAAAGAATTATTGAGTAGTTAACCCTAGTGATAAAGTAGTCATTATTGTGTAGTTAATCCTATTGATGTAGTAGTTTACTAAAGAATTATTGAGTAGTTAACCCTAGTGATAAAGTAGTCATTATTGTGTAGTTAATCCTATTGATGTAGTAGTTTACTAAAGAATTATTGAGTAGTTAACCCTAGAGATAAAGTAGTTTACTAAGTCATTATTGTGTAGTTAATCCTAGAGATAAAGTAGTTTACTAAGTCATTATTGTGTAGTTAACCCTAGTGATAAAGTAAATTATTATGTATTATTGGATAGTTAATCCTATTAGTGTCGTAGTTTACTAAGTCATTATTGTGTAGTTAATCCTAGTGCTAAAGTAAATTATTAAGTATTATTGGATAGTTAATCCTATTGATGTAGTAGTTTACTAAGTCATTATTGTGTAGTTAATCCTAGAGATAAAGTAGTTTAGTAAGTCATTATTGTGTAGTTAATCCTAGTGCTAAAGTAAATTATTAAGTATTATTGGATAGTTAATCCTATTGATGTAGTAGTTTACTAAGTCATTATTGTGTAGTTAATCCTATTGATGTAGTTAATCCTAAAGATAAAGTAGTTTACTAAGTCATTATTGTGTAGTTAATCCTATTGATGTAGTTAATACTAAAGATAAAGTAGTTTTGTATGTCATTATTGTGTAGTTAATCCTAGTGCTAAACTAAATTATTAAGTATTATTGGATAGTTAATCCTAGTGATGTAGTAGTTTACTAAATAATTAATGAGCAGTTAACCCTAGTGATAAAGTAGTTTACTAAATCATTATTGAGTAGTTAACCCTAGTGATAAAGTAGTTTACCAAGTCGTTATTGTGTAGTTAATCCTACTGATAAAATAGTTAACTAAATCATTATTGAGTAGTTAATCCTAGTGATAAAGTAGTTTACTAAATCATTATTCAGTAGTTAACCCTAGTGATAAAGTAGTTTACTAAGTCATTATTCTGTAGTTAATCCTATTGATAAAGTAAATTATTAAGTATTATTGGATAGTTAATCCTAGTGATGTACTAGTTTACTAAATCATTATTCAGTAGTTAACCCTAGTTATAAAGTAGTTTACTAAATCATTATTCAGTAGTTAACACTAGTTATAAAGTAGTTTACTAAATCATTATTCAGTGGTTAACCCTAGTGATGTAGTAGTTTACAAAGTCATTATTGTGTAGTTAATCCTAGTGATAAAGTAGTTCACTAAATCATTATTGAGTGGTTAACCCTAGTGATAAAGTAGTTTACTAAATAATTATAAAGTAGTTAACCCTAGTGATAAAGTAGTTTACTAAATCATTATTGAGTAGTTAACCCTAGTGATAAAGTAAATTGTTATGTATTATTGGATAGTTAATCCTATTGATGTCGTAGTTTACTAAGTCATTACTGAGTAGTTAACCCTAGTGATAAAGTAGTTTACTAAGTCATTATTGTGTAGTTATGTAGTTTTTAGTTTATTCTGTACTCCTGACCTTATGTAGTTTTTTAGTTTATTCTGTACTCCTGACCTTATGTAGTTTTTTAGTTTATTCTGTACTCCTGACCTTATGTAGTTTTTAGTTTATTCTGTGCTCCTGACCTTATTTACTTTTTAGTTTATTCTGTACTCTGACCTTATGTAGTTTTTAGTTTATTCTGTACTATGACCTTATGTAGTTTTTAGTTTATTCTGTACTCTGACCTTATGTAGTTTTTTAGTTTATTCTGTACTCCTGACCTTATGTAGTTTTTAGTTTATTCTGTACTCCTGACCTTATGTAGTTTTTTAGTTTATTCTGTGCTCTTGACCTTATTTAGTTTTTAGTTTATTCTGTGCTCCTGACCTTATTTACTTTTTAGTTTATTCTGTACTCTGACCTTATGTAGTTTTTTAGTTTATTCTGTACTTCTGACCTTATGTAGTTTTTTAGTTTATTCTGTACTCCTGACTTTATGTACTTTTCTAGTTTATTCTGTACTCCTGACCTTATGTAGTTTTTTTTTAGTTTATTCTGTACTCCTGACCTTATGTAGTTTTTAGTTTATTCTGTGCTCCTGACCTTATTTACTTTTTAGTTTATTCTGTGCTCCTGACCTTTATTTAGTTTTGTTTTAGTTTATTATCTACTCCTGAGCTTATGTAGTTTTTTTATAGTTTATTCTGTACTTTTGACCTTATGTAGTGTTTTTTAGTTTATTTTGTTAAAAAACCTTTAGTTTAGAAACTCAAAACTTCCACTAGTTATTTTTAAGTGTTAAATTTTCAAACTTACAAAAATGACCACGAATCTTACCAATTCGTCCTTTTTTTATGACTTATGTTAATTTGTCGAGATAATATCCTTTCATTTCAAAGGTATAAGATTAAATAAATAACTAGTAGAAATACGGTAGACAATGTACGTTGATTTTCTAGAATTGTAAAGTCGTATTAAATAGCTTAAGAGTACGTTTCAATATACGTAGAAAACACATTAAAAATCCTGTTCAAAATCTTTCCTTCAAACCACGTGCTTTTTAGCAGACAGTTGGAAGTAAAAGGCGCACCGTGAACCAGTTTCAAAGGAAACAACTCTATAGATCACTAATAGGCCTAAAGCCAATTTGAAGTACAGACATTTTCAACCTTGAAGAAACTTCCTTAACGTATTTCTACTATTGTTTAGGAACTTAATAAGGTGATTAGTGTTATTTTGTAAAATAATAAGCCGCCTAACGGAGAAAAGTCTATGTTGTTCTTTTTATCCTTACTTTATGTATCTCATCTGGATTGACTTTGTATAACACGTAGTACGAACCAGAATTGTTTTATAAAATATATACATGTATAACATCCCTCTTATATAGATTTCAAACATTGCTGCTCTATGATTTAGTATACACTTTGTTAGATTTTTAGAAAAAATAGGATTGAAAACTGGATGCTGAGTAAAGAAATACTCATGGAAGATGCTACGAAATAATAATAAATACTTTATTTTATTTTCTTATACTATTTATCTCATGATGTCCTTAAAATAATGTTACGTCTCCGTTTGTTAATTAACTTTCCGTAACTTCGTTCCGACGAAACTTTAGCGACACAAGTCCTTACTTAATAAAACTGCTTTTTTCTTTCTGAATATAACTTCACGATACACTTGATTTCAACATTCGCGCTAAAACAAACGCTATAACGAACGTTAA
>NW_013678306.1:6245-8470 GCF_000517525.1 Limulus polyphemus | reverse complement strand
ACCAAATATCAATCTGTTGCCAGTGATTTTGTAATCTTTAACAGTTACAAAAGTCAGTAAGTTGCGAGTCTGTTGGGTTGTGTGTTATTTGGGTTATTGTTCTTCAACAGTGACAAAAATCAGCCACTTGCGAGCCTGTATCAAATACAAAAATGTAATATGTTGCGAGAGATTGTCGTTTTCAACAGTTACTAATAGTTGATAAATTTCAACTTTGTTGGAGTGGGTGCTTTAAACAGTCTGTTGGAGCGGGTGCTTTAAACAGTTACCGATACCAAAAGCGGTCTGTTTCAAATAATTTTGTAATATTTAACAATTACAAATACTCAATATGTAGCGACTCAGTCTGGTTGTGTTATTTTTAACTGAAACCAAAAGTCGATATATTAAAAGAATGTTTCGTTGTGTGTTCCTTAACAAGCACCTAAAGCTAATACGTTGCAAGTCCTTTGGATGTGTGACCTTTAACAGGGCGGACATATGAATAAGTGTTCCATCAACTTGAGTTATTTTTCTAACACACACACAGAAAAATACTCTGCATCCATCAGAGAAACTGTGGTTGATATTTCTAGGCGAAGAACCAGTAGTCGTGCAGAGCATCAAACTGTCAAAAACACTTACGTAGAATGGATACTCCAGCTAAATTATAAAAGTTTTCACTTTCTCTATTAAATGATTTTATAGTGTCAAGTAAGATGAAATAGAATAAAGATGAATCTCCACAGATCTTCAGTCAAGAGTAACTTCCAGTTAAGCTTGTACATCGACTGGGTACGTTATTTGTTAAATTACTGAACTTAACAGAAAGACATTAAAGAACAAACATGAAACGGAGTAAAATACATTATATTAATCTCGTCATATAAATGGTGGATTACCGAACAGTAATGTATGCTGCCAACTTAGAAACGATCGATGGAAAAACGACGGAAATACTGTATTCTATGTTAGTCTCCAGAAACACAGTGAATATGCTGTTGTAACAGTTTCTAGAGATGGAGGGGGGGTCTTCTTTATTATTCGGTAAAATAATGCAAAGTCCAGTCCACTTAACGATAACGATTTATTCCTTTAACTGCAATGTTGAGCTTCTACAGACTATGATTGTTGATAGGACTAACTTTGACTGCAATGTTGAATTTATACAGACTACGATTGTTGATAGGCCTAACTTTGACAGCAATGTTGATATTATACAGACTACGATTGTTGATAGGCCTAACTTTGACTGCAATGTTGAACTTGTACAGACTACGATTGTTGATAGGCCTAACTTTGACTGCAATATTGAATTTATATAGACTACGATTGTTGATAGGCCTAACTTTGACTGCAATGTTGAACTTCTACAGACTATGATTGTTGATAGGCCTAACTTTGACTGCAATGTCGAATTTATACAGACTACGATTGTTGATAGGCCTAACTCAAATACAAGTAAACTAACACTTACTTGTTAAATTTCCTCTCGTATCTATATAACAACTCAAAACTGACCGACTAACTTACTCAGCAATCGAGATTCATTAACTAAATATACTCACTGACTAACTCATTGTCTAATTGGCTGACTCACTAACTGATTAATGAGCTAACTAACTCACAGGTTAACTTGCTTACTCTCTACTTCATCAATTAACTTACTCATAGATCACGTCAAATCTAGACGCTCAAGAAACTACGGGCATCACGTCCTATTAGGGGCGTGGCCAAGGATATCGAACGACTATCCTCTTATTCTATAAAGTATAGTTATGCCACTGTTTTCCACCGTTGAAGTTATATAATGTTTTCGTAAAAATACTAATGTCCAATGACAATCCACTGAAGTTAAATGATTTGTAACGTTCGATATTTATAAATATTCCTGGTCAAATATCTTAAGTTTTCCGATTGATAACAATCACAGTTATAGCTTTCGAAATTTTTTAGCACACTAATTATAGCGAACTAATAATAGATACTCCCCTTGGCGCGTCGCGTTAGTTATATTTATAGCCGTGGGAAGGTTTTCTAAAAAAATTCAGATTACGCAACAATGCAACATTTACGTGCACACATATACTTTTGATTCTTACTCTCGAGAATCTTTGGAGAATAGGCGGGAGTTTCGCAATGCACATCTAACACTATAAGCTATGCATATTACAATCCACCTACACAAACTAAACTCAAAGAAGTACATGGAAACTCACACGACCAACAAGGGACACAAAAAGAAG
>NW_013678306.1:3901-5284 GCF_000517525.1 Limulus polyphemus | reverse complement strand
GAGAAGCACCTTGGTAACTGTAGAACTGAAGCGGTGTCCAGGGGGGGGGGAGGGTTTACGAAAAGTACCCTGCTAACTGTGGAAATGAAGTGGTGTCAGGGGGGGGGGTATGAGAAGCAACTCCTCATATCCAATTTTCTGGGTATATTAATTAAAAGGTAAGGGAGGGAGGGGTGAACATTTATATAGATTATCGGTAGTTTTATTTTCATTGTATCTTCTTTAGAATTTCATTTCTTATTTAATCATAAAATTATGCTTTTTACACATATTGTTTATTAATTCTTTATTCACAATATTCACGTTCGTTACAGCGCCCCCTACTATCGTATTAGTCACAAAAATAGAAATATATGCATAAATACATCATGTAATGTTTTTATGACTCCACTGTTTAATTATTGCTATGTATTTGACGTATAACTTGTGTGTTGATGGTTTTTTACCTCTTCCCTACACTGAGCGTTGTAACATGTAAAAATATTAAATAACTAAACTGGATGTGGGCCACATTGGTAGTGAACAGTATAAAACAAGTCGGTAAGCTGAGGATTAATGTGAAATATATTGTTATTTTCTCAAAATAAGAGAAAAAATAATAATTTGTGTTAAGGGTTAATAAGCAGAAGGTTATGGAGCAGAGTGAGTGAAACCAGAAGGTTATGGTGCAGAATGAGTGAAACCAAATGATTCTGATTACGTGGTGAGATAGGCCTATTTCTTGTTACGGTAGTTAAAATATAGACAGATAATATTAAACATCTTAAAATATTAATATCCTTAAAAAAATGTGGAAGACGTCTTATTATCACCGTTGGCAATCTTTCACATTTATTTTGTAAGAATGTGTTGCACTTGTGGTTTTCATGGCTGATAGGGGGGGGGGACGTCTAGTCGATGAAACGTGGCCGACTCGGTGATTTATGGTACTGAGCGAATACCTCGTTACCAGCGGCCTACTGTTAACAAACAAAACATAACTTTTAAAAAGCAATTATTGCGTGATTTCAGCAATGGGCTTTTGTGTATTAGTAGAAGTCTTTTCATAATATTGTTTTAATGCCATTTAAATGTGATATGAAGGTTTTAATAATCTACAAGCTTTACACATATTTAAAGAGCTTTTCATCAGGGAGAATTAAAACAATATTCAGATTGTAAGTTTTGTTTTTATGTCTTCATATAATGTTTGTCGAACTTTTTAAAACAAAATGTTCAAGTATCTTGCAAGAGCAAGATTCATGTCGTTTACAGCATGTGAATATAGTGTATAGTCAAATACAAATAGGTGTTACGTATCTGCTTGTTTGATAATTTCCGGTAAAAATTCTTTTCGAGAAACTTCAGCGACACAATTCATATCTTGATTAAAATTAGTTTATT
>NW_013678306.1:1440-3557 GCF_000517525.1 Limulus polyphemus | reverse complement strand
CTCAATTATCTATCTATCTCTTCACGCTATCTACCTCTGCAATTGCGCTGGTTTTTCTCGCTAGGCTTATATACTAAAAAAGAGGGCGCCTCAAACAAACTAGAGTTGCCAGGAAAATTCATGATCCTTCCAGAAACTCCAGTGCGCATGCTGCCAGAATCGCGTGACTTCCGCTATCGTAACATAGGCTTAAAAACAGGGATTTCAAATGCTCATTTAAATGGTCAGAACGTTGTTTAAAATGCGGAGATAACAAAGAAATAGAAACAAATGCAATTTAAAAAGATTTAGTTTTATTTCTGAACTAATAATTCTTAGGACACTAGAGAAACAAAGTTATTTTGTTTTTGCTTTTCATAACTTGTAAAAAATTCGTTTTATACCGCTTATGTAACAACAACAACAAAATTCCTTTCTGATTTCCCTTGTAAGAGTCCCCAAGCGGGTCAGCGATAAGTTACGGACTTACAACGCTACAATCTGGGGTTCGATTCTCCGTGTTGGACAGAGCGCATATAACCATTCAATTATGTATAGCTTCGCGATAAAACAAGCAAACATTTCTAAACAGTGAGTATTGTAGCGCCACCAAGCGGCAACATAGAGAAACAGTATTATAATTATCAGCGCACACAATGTAAACAGTAAAACTACAGTAGCATAACCCACTGAATTTAATAGAAATACACAAACATAATACATAAACAGTGAGTATTGTAGCGCCAACAAGCGGCAACATAGATAAACAGTAACATTACAGTAGCATAACCTACTGAATTTGATAGAAATACACAAACATAAAACATAATACATAAACAGTAAGTACTACAACACGACCTGGTGAATAGCGTTGGAAAACTTCAACAACAACAAAAATGATTAATTATCAGTTTAGAATACATAAACAGTAGCGTAACCTGGTGTAAACCATCGTAAAACAGCAATAACCCAGAAAGGAGATTTAGGCGCTACACTAGATACTGGAGAACATTTGACAGTTTGTCTGTAATATGAGTTTCTGTTCTTTCGACATTAATCCCAGTCCCACCAAACATGCTAGTCCTTTCAGCCGTGGGGGCGTTATAATGTGACGGTTAATCCCACTATTCGTTGGTAAAAGAGTAGCCCAAGAGTTGGCGGTGGGTGGTGATGACTAGCTGCCTTCCCTCTAGTCTTACACTGCTAAATTAGGGACGGCTATCGCAGATAGCCCTCGTGTAGCTTTGCGCGAAATTCAAAACAAACAAACAAATTATCCGACATTAAGCCATTAATAACGCTGATTCCACAATATGAACATAAATACTACCTATATATACATCAAGTCGTCATGGCAATAAACTATCAAGGTATTGATTGATTTTGAAGGTTTTACTTTTCATCAACTCACAGCCTGTTTTATTTTTTTACAGAGTTGAGATTGGTTGGCTTGAGCAAGGGTCCTTACGCCTGTGAGTGACCACACCAGTTCTGGCAAATGATAGATAGCCATATTAGTTCATGGTTGATTACTATAAAAAAAAACTTTATGTCAACAGCTGCGCCCTCTAGTGGCAAGCTTGAGAGACAGGAACACGTAAGCAAATATTTATAACTTTGGATTTTTCTTTTATTCTGAATTTATGTTTAGCTTTTAAGGTATTTAAGTGAACATGGATAAATATATAAGATTATTTGAATTTTATATTTTAAACAGGGTTTAAAATATAAAATGAGAATTATTTTTGTATGTTAAAGAAGGGTTTTCTAGTATATCCAGGGCTGTCATCTACGTGACTAGATTAGAAGTTCGCGGCAGTTAATTACATCATTATATTGGAGCACTACACATCAAGCAAGGTTTTGTGTCGTTGAACACAATGAATTCGGGATAATAACTTCAAGTTAATTAGCACAACAAACTTATCTTATTAAAATGTAATGTTATTTTTTGAATTTCGCGCATAGCTACTCGAGGACTATTTGCGCTAGCTCTCCCCAGTAGCTCAGTGGCAAGTCTGAAGGCTTATAACACTAAAAATTAGGTTTCGATACCCGTGGCATGCACAGCACAAATAACTCATTGTGTAGCTTTGCGCTTAACAACAGCCCGGCATGGCCAGGTGGATAAGGCGCTC
>NW_013678306.1:0-651 GCF_000517525.1 Limulus polyphemus | reverse complement strand
AGGGTTTTAGGTTGTATCTATAAAATATTGAATACAAATCTAAAGAGGTTATATTTTCATTGTACAGGTCACTGGTTAGGCCACATTTGAGTATTGTATTCTGTCTTGGGCTCCTTTCCTTAGGAAGGACATTGAATTGTTGGAAAGGGTTCAGAGAAGGGTTATTAGAATGGTGCCTGGAATGGAGGGTTTGTCATACGAGGAGAGGCTGAAATCTCTCAAATTGTTTTCTCTTGAAAAAAGAAGAGTTAGGGGTGTTCTGATTGAAGTGTTTAAGATTATAAAGGGAATTGATAGTGTTGATGTATCATATTTTTTATATTTAACATTGAGAATAGTAGGACTGGGGGACATAAATATAATTGTTGGTATGGTAGGAGTCATCTTCAGCTAAGACAGTTATTTTTCTAACAGGGTGGTTGGCCTTTGGAATGGGTTACCATTGGATGTTGTACAGACAGTAAATTTAAGTAAGTTTAAGAAAAAGCTTGATAAGTATATGAATGAAAAGGGCTGGGTTTAAGATTATTTATTTATTTATTATTATTATTATTTGAATCATTTTATTTAGTTTAGAGGATGGAACAGCCTAAAATCAAACTTCGTCCTTATTAAGTCAAAATAACGAAACTTCCCTAAAATCAAACTTGG
>NW_013678305.1:5909-10586 GCF_000517525.1 Limulus polyphemus | reverse complement strand
CTTTTGCTGTTTTTGTATTGCTGCCGTCAAATCTGCTAAGCTGTAGTTTGATTTGCCACTTCTCGTTTCCATCTTCTTTTTCTTTTTTTTTCATCCCACTCCTGACACCAATTTGTTATATATCTGCTTGTTTGTTAATTTCTGGTATAAATTCTTCCCGAGGAACGTCAGCGATACAAGTCCTTTCTTAAATAAAACTAGTTTATTCTTTCTCAATACAACTTTGCAATACACAGAATTTCCACAGCCACTTTAACTTAGACACAAGCTATAATTCACAACGATTCACGCACTTTTCTTATGGTCACTACCACTCGCTTTACTCAATTATCTGTCTCTATACCTATCTCCAGCTTATATACTAAAATAGAGGGCGTTTAGCAAATGCTGGGACGTTCGTGAGGTTGCCCGCTAATTCATGATCCTTCTAGAAACTCCAGCATGCATGCTCCCAGCGTCGCGTGACTTCCACTGTCCTAACAGTATATACAACACTGTGAAGATATGGAAAACTGGCTAGTAGTTAAAGTGGCCATCGGGAGCTGGAAGTATACAAACATGACCTTGACTCAGTTTCGACAAGGTTGTATAAATGTAATGACGTTCCAAGGGCATTAACCTAATTTGTATCTCATTTATAGGAATATGTCATAAACACCAGGGGCGCATTGCTAGGTGGTATAATAGGATTACATAATCAACACCAGGGGCGTGTTGCTATGGGCGCATTTCTAGATGACATCGCCAGAGTGCATGTTCCTAACATTATTTTTTCGTATTATTTCATTAGGTTTATAGTTTATGCTTTTATAATTAATATTCAATGAAACTTTCTAGGATATTGTTGAGAAAGACGACTTCATCAGAATAATGTAAATGTATCCTACCTTTGAAGATTTTAAGAACAACCAAAATCTGTAAAATAACTGTTCTCACAACGTACACTACCAGAGGACATGACCCTGTTTTCAAGAGCTATCTGCCTTTCTTTGTAAAATTGTATAAGATTAAGTAACTGTAATCTATATCGTTATGACAAATAAAACATGTTTTCATGAGATTTGTTGTGTTTCGTCATGCTATCTACAAACAAGATTATTATGATATAAGAAGATTAATATATTATACATAACTTAAATCCCTGTCCAACTTTTAAAAATCCTTTATTAATCTTCATACAATAAGGATTTTGATATTTGATTTACGTAAAAAGGTATATCTAGTAAATGTGTTGTTACATTAAATTGCTCCCGTAACAAAATTATGAACAATGGCGTGTGATGTAAGGAGATTTTCAAGGGTTTTTATAGTGATGTTTTTTTTTCAACCTGTACTTACATACATTTGAGGTCGTTTCGAAAATCTTAATATATTTGTTATTTCTTTACTCTATAATTAAATATGGTGGGTTCATACAACCATTCAATCATTATCATCTATTATATTCAATAATTGGTGTAACATTCTAATTGTAAGCTCCTATTCAAGTCTGTTTATACTTCTCCCACAGGAGTAGTTTGTCTCACTTTTACTCACTATAATTATCTGGTGTCAAATCATTACATACTACAAGTGATTCAAGCTACCATGTTGAAATAGGGTCATGCCCTCAGGCAGTGCATGTTTAGGTATTACATCAAGAGAACATTTATTTTACAGATTTTATTTGATCTTAAAATACTTCAAAGGTAGAATACATGCACATTATTATGATAAATATTGGATAAAGTAATCTTTCTTTACAGTATCCCAGAAAGTTTCTTTGAATATTAATTATAAAAGCAAAAAACTATAAATCTAATGAAATAATATGAAAAAGATCAATGTTATGAACGCGTCCTCTAGTGGTGATGACGTAGTAATATTATGTCACCTATCATTTCACTAATAACAACAAGCCCCTGGTGTTGATGATGTATTTCTATTATACCACCTAGCAATGTGTACATATCAATGCTCCCCCTGGTGTTGATGATGTATCCATATGAATGAGATACAAACTAGGTCAATTCCCTCGGCAAGTCATTACATTTATATGACCTTTATATGAAATTGGGTCAAAGTAAAGTTTGTTACTTCCAGCTCCAACGGCCACCTTAACTAACCTTGCTTAATAAATATAATATCATTACCAATCCTGGATGAATTTATCTTTCCAAGCTCTGGTATGACACAGCATTCAAGGAGAACCATAAAATAACGAATGACAAGTATAAGGAATATAAGCTCACTGCAGATCCTACTCTTAGTAACCAATAAATTATTGGTGTGAAAAGTAGTAGTTCCACTGAAAGCTGGCCAAACTAACATCTTTCACAACTACCAACATTTTTGAAATATTAACAAGGGCATGGTGAAACTTGATTCATTTGTGCTGAGTTATGGCAGAGATAGTGTCGAGTATTTATTATCAGAAGTAACCAACGATCTTTTAGTGACTTACCAGCGTAATGATGAAATACCTATTGCAAGATATGAGTATTTATACTAAATTTTGGATAGCAATCAACGACTCAGCTTTTATTTTGTATAACTCAAGATGTGTGGAATCTTTCTTGTATGGTGCAGCCAAAATAATAAAGTACTATCAATATATCTGAGCTAAATTCTGGGTTAAAGCAACTGTTTAATGGGTTCCATCTTCAAAATGTTTCATGTAGAAGTTATTAAGTACAAGTGATAATGGTGAGCCTTGGTTAAGTATTTTTGTTTTTCCTCGTGTTTTAAGATGGTTGATAAAATTTGTGAGTTCTATTATTGTGGAAATTGTCAGATTAGCACCTTCTTTCTTAGAATTGACATTTTTCTATCTGTTGTGTTTCAAGGGTTAGTATGTTAGAGAATAAATTGGGCACATTAAAACTGATCATTGTACTTTTTTTTTGTTTACAATCTTTACAGAGTAAATTGTAATATAAACATGTGACAAAGTTTGTCCAGTGATAGTACGTCACCCCAATGAAGTAAGTATGATAAATCTCTACAATTAATCATGAGACAAAAAGGCTTAGCTTTGTTTGCAAATTTTGGGAAGACCATAGATGTGTGTGGTTGTACTGCGGTGTACTCTGTGCATGCACTGTTGAAGAAATAGAGTAGGCAATGCTCAAGGCAGCGAAATGGAGATTCTGTAAGATAAATAAAATTCTACCATTGAATTCAAAATTTCTACAGTATGTGGAAGGAAATGGACATTCCACTCCAGCACTGTGATTGGCTATCCACGGAAACTGCTCAGTTGGAAGAAACATAACAACAGAGGTAATGTAAAGAAGAAAAAAAGCGACCTTGATATACTCGATTTTCCAGAAATCGTGTAGAACAAAAGTATTCAAATAATTTGCAATTACAGGTTTTTGAGCTCCTTGGATTCCAATTTTGTTTTCAGGAAGTTCACAGAATAAAGAAAAAATTTTATAGCTTACTTTGTGAGTTTGCAATACATCTGAAACGTGACAACTTAAAGAATAACGTATCAAATGTAGTTGAAGAGTAAACTTTGAAAACATGACTGATGGAAGGAACCTTTCTTGATGGTCAATATTGGAAAAGAAAAGCAGAAAAAGAAGCAGTTCCGGAAAAACAAGTTTTTGGAACGTGACACGTGGAAGAAAGTTTACAGACCTCTATTAATGTCCTCAGAGTTGATAGTCTCTTACAACACTAAATGAGGTAAGGATGTACTTTTACAAAGGGGAAAAGGAATGAACAATTTGCTAACAACCACGAGATAACACTTACTTTTAAACATGATACAGAGAATGTAAAAAAATAGTTTTGGCCAAGCTTTATGGTGCTCTACTGAGTGCCCCTCGAGTTTTGTTTTGGTTTGAATTTCGCGCAAAGCTACACGAGGGCAATCTGCACCAGCCGTCCATAATTTATCAGTGAAAAACTAAAGGGAAGGTAGCTCGTCATCACCACCCACCGCAAACTCTTGGGCTATTCTTTTACCAAGGAATAGTGGAATTGATCGTCACATTATAACGCCCCCACGGCTGAAAGGGTGAGTATGTTTAGTGGAACGGGGATTCGAACTCACGACCCGCAGTTTGTGAGTCGAGCACCCTAACCGCCTGGCTATGGCAGGCCAACTGGGGACGGCTATATACAGATTTCCATTTGTGTATCTAACAGTTCGGAACTGAGGACTACTATGCACAGATATGTTTTTGTGTAGATTTGCGTCAAAACTGTGAAACAAATATTGTTTTTTACATTGTATGTGTGAAGTGATATTGTGTGTTAGAATCACCAAGTTAACTTTAAAATTTACCTGAATTTGCATATCCAACAGTATACTCTGATACTGTGGCAACAAATATTCCAAAAGAATAGCTTTCTCAAAAATATCCACGTTCAAACAACAGTTAACACACCTTCCACAAAATGATTGCTGCAATACATGTTTTGTCAAATGTTTATTATGTACTTTGAGTGTTTTTTGCTAATTTTTCTGCTTTTTAAAAACGACGAAGGTCAATAAAAACCCTACACTCACCAGCCACATGTCAGGTACAGCAGACAGTGGTGAAGATAACAGAAGTCATGAGGTCAATAAATACCCTACACTCACCAGCCACATGTCAGGTATAGCAGACAGTGGTGAAGATAACCGAAGTCATGAGGTCAATAAATACCCTACACTCACCAGCCACATGTCAGATACAGCAGACA
>NW_013678305.1:0-5043 GCF_000517525.1 Limulus polyphemus | reverse complement strand
TATACCACTTCAATAATCATTACAATATACAAACACAATCAATACAAATAACCTTATGATCATAAAATTACATAGCACTTGAAAATGTATCACCACAAATGTTATCAACTCCTTTGACATGGATTATCTCCAAATCATACTCTTGTAGTGATAAACTGTAATTTAACAGTCTTATGTTTTGTTTTCTTTCTTTCTTTGATTAGATATCCCATAGTGGTTAACAATACTAAGACCATGTCCTCAGGAAGGAACTTACCTTCTTCAAAAGCTGGGATAGGTTTTAGAGGAGCAACAGGAATTTTCTGATTAGGTTTTCCAACCAACTGACAGGTATGACAAGTTTTACAAAACTGAGAAACGTCTCGCTTAACTTTTGTCCAAAAGAAATGTCTCATAATTTTGTCACATGTCTTGTTGATACCTAAATGACCTCCCACGGGGAGTTCATGGGTAACTTTCAATATTTCAGAACGATATGCTTTGGGAACAACGATTTGATAAACAGTAGCCCAGTCCTCCGAAACTGGCACATCTGGTGGTCTCCATTTCCTCATAAGCATACCATTTTTGAAAAAAATAACCATTTGGAACTTTCTGCAGTTCATATTTTGAGAGTGCATATTTAAATAGTGAAGAGATCTGCAGATATTTTTCTTGCTCAGCAATTAGTTTACTTTTAATAAACGGAACTTCACCAGGTGAATCAGATCCCTCAAGTTCATAATTGTCACTCACCGATGTATTGTCAGTAGGACAATCAACCACAAGATCCCCGTTGGATCCAAAGAATGTCTGAGACAAATCTATAACATCGTCCTCTGAATCCATGCTTATCATTTGTTTTTGGCTTAATTTCTTAGCCTGAGCTCGAGTCACAGAACACGAGGGAAACACAACGGGATTCTCCTCAACGACAACATCATCCTTAGATGAAACAGTGATCGGCTCACTAACCGTTTTAGGTTCGGCAACAACTTTTTCCCCAGCCAAATCGTTTCCCAACAACAATGATACACCCTTAATTGGCAGAGTAGGTCTTACTCCAACCACATCTGGTCCCGAAACTAGGTCTGATGCTAAATAAATATTATGAAGAGGAACATTAACAAAGCCACCCTCAATACCCTGAACAATAACAGACTCATCAGTGGCAGAACACGAATCTGAAGGCAATATACCCTCTAACAACAGTAATTGACTCGCCCCAGTATCATGTAAAATACGTATGGGTGTGGGATTGCCAGTGTCATTTGTCACAGTCATAGAATCAACAGACACAAAAGGTCTAAATTCCTCCCTGATTACATCAGCCTTTACATCAGTGGCCAAATCAACAGCATTGGGTGATCTGGTGAAACTACGTCCATATGAAGACACAAACGCACTGGGTGTTGCCTCCTTTTCTTTCTTCTGTTTCAAACCCCAACAATCGGACATAACATGACCAGGTTTTTTACAGAAATGGCAGACAGGCCTTTGTTGTTTCAAAGAAGTTTTATCATGACTGTCAGAAGATTTCGAACTAGATGAGCTGGATTTCTTAGAAGAATCCTCAATATTAATGGATTGATCAGATACAGGGTTTTGTTGAGATGGTAGGAATTTCTTTTTATGAAAAGTTGTTTTATGTGTTAAAGTGTAATCATCGGAAAGAGCGGCTGCTTACTGTAGTGTTTCAACTTTCTTTTCATCCAAGTAAGTTTTGATGTCGTCACGTCCACAACGTTTAAATTCCTCAATTAGACATAATTGTCTTAGTTTGTCGAAACTGTCGCCAATATGCATAGAATTACACCATCAATCAAAAATAAATCTCTTTTTCGTGGGCAAATTCCATATAAGTTTGATTATCTTGCTTGAAATATGATAAAACAACGTCATGTACCTACCTCCAAAGGATACTTTTCATGAATATGTTATGATTGTGTTTAGGTTTTGAGCTTATTTCATGTGCATAATTAATTAATAATTTCCTACAGGCTTCAGGACTCTATTTAGCTTCTTTGCTTGTAAACAGATGATGTTAATTTGTATACATTTTACTGTGTAAATGATTCAGTAAATTAATTTTCCTATTCTTTGATCATCTCAAACTGTGAATACTCTTTCTTTATTTAAGGTAAAGAAAGGTTCGAATGGCACCAGTATAGAGTTTAAAACCATTCACGTGATTTTGTCATTTAAAATATTGTGCTAGATAATTGTGATAGATTTGATGATTTTAAGAATTTCTCAATTATTTTTTGAAAGGAAACCTAGGAACCTTTCAATTCTGTAAATGTTACACAACGGGGGCTGGTACTGATATCAATATAGTCCAGTCAGCGCTGCGAAATTTAATGTTTTAAACCAAATAGCATGCTGTTTTCTGATTCTAAAGTGAATGTGTCGCCAGTGTCGTTGTGTATTAAGTAAGCCAGTTTTTATAGCTCATAGCAAGCTCACAAATCTCTCCTACGATTAACATTATAATTACCTATGTGGTCTTTTTAAACAAATTTTCTAACGTTTTTATGAACCAAGTTACTCATGGGTCCTTGACATTGTTAGTTACAGGATCCCATTTAACAACGAGTCACAAAAAATGTAAACAAAAATACGACAAATTTTGCAGTTAATATCATAACAATTACTATAATCCCTTATGTATTCTACATAGAAGCTGATTGATTTCATCCAATTTTGTTTGGTCAGCTTTTTACACCGAATGCTGTAAGAAACAAAATCATCAAAAACATAAAATTATTCGATGCGACATAATATATTAGTGGGACAGCGGTAATTCTACAGACTTACAATGCTAAACTCCAGGAGGGGTTGATTCCACGCATTAGACAGAGCAAATAGTCCAATGTTCTCAAATAACTAAACATACAAACATAATATCTACTGGTAATAAATGGTATTAAAAGAAGTCGATAACTTGAGAATTAAAACCGTTTAACATAATTAGTATGGATATTATTTTATGTTTCTGATCCAAGGTGAAAAATGATTAACCCTCAATTAACTGGTATTGTATATTTCCTACTAATATTGTTATTATATGGTTACTTTCATTCATATTGTATTTGTAAGTTGGTGTGAAAATTGAAAATAAAAAGTTCTGAGTAGTTAAAGCTCTGGTTATATATTAAGTTTTAAAAATTTCGTATCAAACGTCTTGTCAGTTTATAGTTTGTATTGAAGCCAACTTAGTTTTGTACTATTTTTATTGGCCTATTAATAACAGTCCAGTGCTAGTAGGTGAAGCCGTGTTTTTATATTTTCCTATAAAACGCAAATTACAAATTAACAGATTCTGACACAGACGTTTGTTCAGATGCATCTACTTAAAAGAGACGCAATTCTCTTAAACCCAAAGCACATACAGATCATTTATTTACACAAACAAGGTAAACACGAAGTATTAGATGAAGGTCATATCATTTCCATACTTGAAATCATTGTTTTGAATTCGATTCACTACATTCTATGTTAGAAAATAAAATACTAACGTACAAAGAATGAACGGAAATAGGATATTACTTTACGATACAGTGCATTAGCTAGAATAGCATTTGGAGAATAATAATTCGCTTATCATATCGAAGAGAAAAAATAACAATATAAATTTAAAGATGTACACCAAATAACACCTAACAAAGCAGGAACGGAAAATGTCTTCGACGAGTAATTTCTCACTGTGGTGTAGGTAATGTTGATAGAAATGTCCGAGCCGGTGAATGTTTCATCATCATCATCATCCAGTCCAGAACCGTTTTCTTGTATTGAAGAGATGACACGCTGATTGCAGTCTCTGCCTGTCCATCCTTTCTCACAAACACACGTTTGGCTATTAGAAGTTTTGCAATGCCTATGAACATCAGCGGAACAATATTTTGAAACAACGAAACAAAGTAAAACCAGCAACAGTGTTAAACAACGGAAAGCGTGCATCACTGATATAATGGAAGCTAGTAGGCTAGCAAGCTAACATGAGAATGCGTTTTCATTCAGTAAAACCTTTAGTACGTTGTGCAGAATTAAGTCCAAACACAGTACACGAATCTGTGAAAGTATATTTACGGGCAAATATTTGTTCCTTCACATTTCTCTTATTAAAAGCAGTAATTAAAACTTTAACATCAGTCTTTCCTTATCACGTAATAAAATGATATGCGGCACGTATGTACGAAGCTTTTGTTGCAGTGGAAGTTAAAATAAATCATCGTTATCGACATTTAACGGAAACAAACTTAACTCTAACCAATAAGGATTAATCTCCGCATCCGTTATTCAAAGTCGTCAGGCACAAACTGTATTTGGTGTTCATGTATGATCGTCGTAAAGACAGATTATGTTAAAGAATTGTTTTACTACAGTCTCACTTCGTGTGAATTAAACGGTGTTTGTTTATGATCGTTGTAAAGACAGATTCTATTAAAGAATTGTTTTACTCCAGTCTCACTTTATGTGAATTAAACGGTGTTTGTTTATGGTCGACGTAAAGACGGATTCTATTAAAGAATTGTTTTACTACAGTCTCACTTCATGCGAATTAAACGGTGTTTGTTTATGGTGACGTAAAGACAGATTCTATTAAAGAATTGTTTTACCACAGTCTCACTTCATGTGAATTAAACGGTGTTTGTTTATGGTCGACGTAAAGACAGATTCTATTAAAGAATTGTTTTACTACAGTCTCACTTTATGTGAATTAAACGGTGTTTGTTTATGGTGACGTAAAGACAGATTCTGTTAAAGAATTGTTTTACCACAGTCTCACTTTATGTGAATTAAACGGTGTTTGTTTATGGTCGATGTAAAGACAGATTCTGTTAAAGAATTGTTTTACCACATTCTCACTTTATTTGAATTAAACGGTGTTTGTTTATGACCGTCGTAAAGACAGATTATATTAAAGAATTGTTTTACCACAGTCTCACTTTATGTGAATTAAACGGTGTTTGTTTATGGTCGACGTAAAGACAGATTCTGTTAAAGAATTGTTTTACCACAGTCTCACTTTATGTGAATTAAACGGTGTTTGTTTATGGTCGA
>NW_013678304.1:8029-10489 GCF_000517525.1 Limulus polyphemus | reverse complement strand
AAATGTGATTGGTTAGTTTAATACCTTATACGTCAGAGCTTATAAATGTGATTGGTTAGTTTAATACCTTATACGTCACAGCTTATAAATGTGATTGGTTAGTTTAATACCTTATACGTCACAGCTTATAAATGTGATTGGTTAGTTTAATACCTTATACGTCAGAGCTTATAAATGTGATTGGTTAGTTTAATACCTTATACGTCAGAGCTTATAAATGTGTTTGGTTAGTTTAATACCTTATACGTCAGAGCTTATAAATGTGTTTGGTTTCTATTTTCAAAGTGGTTTTTTATTTATTACTAGATATTGTTCTTTGAAATCAGAATGGTGGTGGGAGAAAACACATTAAATTTTAAATAAAAATGTTATAGTAATCTCGTGATTGTTTTTATTTATAGCTTTCTATTAAGTTATGAAGTCAGAAGGTCTTTGTTGTCTTTGTCTAGAATTTATCAATCCAATTTACGGGAATATAAACTTATCTTTGAAACTAACAGATTCGCTGCAAATAATTCAGAATTTCGATTCTTCAAGTCTTTGTTTCCTTAATATTTTCAACTTATGCGATACAATAATTAATAACCAATCACGCGTCCCTAATTTTGAACTACAATCAGTCAGTTAGCAGTCGCCGACACAATGTTTGAAACAATAGTATATTGCTGCGCGACCCCTATATCCACAGCCCGACACGCTAACCACTTAACCAATCATGGACGTGTATCTACAGGCAACGAGTAACTGGTTGGATTCTTCCCCTAATAAGGTCCTTTAGTCTGTTTTTGTAGTCGCTTCAAGGAGTTTCTTTGACCAGCGGAAACTGATGAATAAAATAATTACTAAATATTCGTTTATCAGATTCACTTCCACGACTTCGATACAACACGTGTTCGACCAGACGGAAAAATTCCATTTTTTTGTCTTTCTTCGATACTTACACTTACGAACAATACGAAAAACGTAAATATTTGGTTTTAGTTTAAGTTGGAAGTATAAGTTTGGTTTGTTTTGAATTTCGCGCACAGCTACACGAGAGCTATCTGCGCTGGCCGTCCCTAATTTAGCAGCGAAAGACTAGAGGGAAGGCAGCTAGTCATCACCACCCACCGCCAACTCTTGGACTACTCTTTTACCTACGAATAATTGGATTGACCGCCACATTATAACGCCCCCAGGGCTGAAAAGGCGAGTATGTTTTGGCGTGACGGGGATTCGAACCTGTGACCCTCAGATTGCGAATCGAGCGTCCTAACCACCTGGCCATGCCGGGCCTGGAAGTATAAGTATATACTGCGCTCTTTAGTGAAATGTTAATAATCTCATTTCCGTTTGTGTTTACCAATTGTTCTTCTACTGTTTATGTAGGTTGATAGGTTATAAAGCTAAAAACCTAGTTTCGATACCCGTGGTGGGCACACCACAGTTAGCCCATTGTGTAGCTTTGGGCTTAACAACAAACTTACAATCTCTATGATACATCACATAGACAGGCATCTAGTCTTGAGATACTCTTTACCAGTTGATCATGTTTTAGCGTGACGGGGATTCGAACCTGTGACCCTCAGATTGCGAATCGAGCGTCCTAACCACCAGGCCCTTAACCCCTTGATATTATTACTCTTGATATACTACAAAGTTTGCTGGTATTAAGCCTGGACACCATGATATAATCTTGATAAAACGCGTATCGTTAATGTTAGGTTCTCTTAGTGTGGTAGAAAGAAAAACGAATTATTTATATTGTGATTTACTATCTTTTTACTCATAAAGTATTTCATTCCAAAATCTGAATTTAATGTTTCTTTCATTTTTCTTTTCTTTTAGGTAAGTACCAATGAGATTCATTGTTACATCTTAGGTAAGTCACTCAATCCTATATATATATATATATATATATATGCCTCCTGAGGTGAAGACGAAACTTGGACATCAGAAAACGTATTCTTAGCTTTGTGACTAAAGGCTTAAACTATTCGTCACTAAACAATGTTTGTACAATAATCATTTTCGAAACTCGAATTTATGTAATTTAAACGTAGCACAGATTATCTATATTTCCAACTGCTTTTATAATTAGGTTTTAGTTTGCAAAACTAAATATGAATTCACTAATTACGGCCAAGAATCTCTTGCGAACAAAGTCGTTGTTTCTAAAATACGCAAAAATAAAAGATGAGTTGAGATTAACTTCCAGTGTTAAATAGGTGTTTTAAATCCGTTTGGAAAAAAATGAGCTGAGATTAACTTCCAGTGTTAAATAGATGTTTTAAATCCGTTTGGAAAAAGATGAGCTGAGATTAACTTCTAATTCTAAATAGGTATTTTAAATCCGTTTGGAAAAAGATGAGCTGAGATTAACTTCTAATTCTAAATAGGTATTTTAAATCCGTTTGGAAAAAGATGAGCTGAGATTAACTTCTAATTCTAAATAGGTATTTTAAATCCGTTTGGAAAAAG
>NW_013678304.1:0-7262 GCF_000517525.1 Limulus polyphemus | reverse complement strand
TGTTTTCCACTCTTTGTACAAGACTTCTCGTCAACAACTGTCATGATTTGTTTTCCTCTCTTTGTACAAGACTTCTCGTCAACAACTGTTATTATTTATTTTCTACTCTTTGTACAAGGCTTCTCGTCATCAACTATCATGATTTGTTTGTCATTCCTTGTACAAGACTTCTCGTCATCAACTGTTATGATTAGTTTGTCAGTCCTTGTACAAGACTTCTCGTCATGGCATGTTTTTTTTTACAGTTTATCATCTTTATCTTTCTTTAAATAAGGCAAGTTACATCACCACTACTAATGGTGAAGTTAGAACTCCACCATCAGGTTCGCTAACTTACAGAAACAGAGCCCCGTTTGTTGTCAGTGTTAGAAGGTACTGTACCCACATCTCTCTAATGGTGAAGTTAGAACTCCACAATCGGGTTCGCTAACTTACAGAAACAGAGCCCCGTTTGTTGTCAGTGTTAGAAGGTACTGTACCCACATCTCTCTAATGGTGAAGTTAGAACTCCACCATCGGGTTCGCTAACTTACAGAAACAGAGCCCCGTTTGTTGTCAGTGTTAGAAGGTACTGTACCCACATCTCTCTAATGGTGAAGTTAGAACTCCACCATCGGGTTCGCTAACTTACAGAAACAGAGCCCCGTTTGTTGTCAGTGTTAGAGGGTACTGTACCCACATCTAGCCCCGTTTGTTGTCAGTGTTAGAAGGTACTGTACCCACATCTCTCTAATGGCCAGGTCAGTGAATCTTTATCGTTCTGTACCAGAGATGACCACGACTGATTGTAAAGCTCGTTTAGTGTCGCTGACCCGCCATGACTTTATCAATAGTGAATCATCACAAGCTGTCTATCGTGTTCCTTGTTTACTGGAGATATGGTAAGTGCAGCATGAAGAGAAAATGACCGAATAACTCGTCCCTATTATCAAAGTAAAAAACTGGTTTGTATCGACCTCAATTCTAACTAGCAGGACATTATCTTTCAGCTAGTGTTCAATAAATATACGTTTCTGTTAAGTTCACCCTCAGAACGTTTCATCTACGGTAAGTTTCTGTTAAGTTAACCCTCAGAACGTTTCATCTAGGATACGTTTCTGTTAATTTAACCCTCAGAACGTTTAATCGAGGATAAAAACGTTCTGAGGGTTAAATTAACAGAAACCTGAGGGTTAAATTAACAGAAACGTATCATAGATTTTATCCTAGATAAAACGTCCTGAGGGTTCACTTAACAGAAACTTATCCTAGATAAAACGTCCTGAGGGTTCACTTAACAGAAACTTATCCTAGATTAAACGCTAAACGTTCTGAGGGTTAAATTAACAGAAACCATCTCCGATAAGTTCATGATAAGTTAACCCTCGGGACGTTTAATCTAGGATAAGTTTCTGTTAAGTCAATGTTCTAAGAGTCAATATTTGAAAGGAGAACATTTCATTCAGATTACGATGTAACACAGCTGTCTCATCCATGTCTGTATTGTTTTGCGTATCGTCAGTATTGTTGAAGACTAAACTCCGCGTTTTGATACTGATATGTTTCATAAAATTAACTTAAAAATCACTGTTCATCGGGTAAACCGGATCACGATAGCTGAGTGTGGAAAGAAAGACAGCTGTTATCATGGATCAATGTGGAAAGGTTTCGGAATTCATAATAAAATTGAAAGTTGTTTTTCCGGGGTTTCTTTTTACGTCGAGGAGGAAAATGTTTTTTTTATTTATCGATATAACTGAACCAAACAAACAAAACTTAATGAATAGTGAACTAATGCTTTCTCCAGCCTCGCACGATTTTCTAAAGACAAAATACCACCGTATTCCCGTTCATTAACGACCAGTAAGTACAAGTGTTTGATTTTTATGGCTACTTTTACAGGTCAATAATGAAGGCGCATATAGAAACGGAATAGTGAGTCATGCCGCTGAATCAAATTTGTGCTCGGGCCACGCGATGTAGCTAAACGTATTTGTTCCTACTATTAGCTTCAAAGTTGTGGGAAAAAGAAAGCAAAAAAAGATGAACAATTTAGGCCTAACTCACCCTTCACCGTGAGTGAGCCGTCAGTAACAGTATTGTAGTACCGCCCATGGCGCCAGGATATATTCGTGCGTCGGCATTACCTGGACTTGATTTCATGCGCAAGCGTGGTTCTCCCACGAGTTCGATCAAGGTCATAGTGAAAGTGGTAGCGAGTCATAATTTGAAGCTCTATTTTTTTTTTTTTTCTTGTTATGATTAATATTACTTTTGGTTTAATTTCCCCCTGATTTACTGGTTGTCAGAAATCTCTCTTTATACAGTTACTGAAGTCCCTCAACTTTGTCCAACCTAGGGATACCACTTATATATTTTGTAACACCTGTTGTTACATTTAATTATTAGGGATACCACTGACATATTTTGTAACACCTATTGTTACATTTAATTACTAGGGATACCACTGATATATTTTGTAACACCTGTTGTTACATTTAATTACTAGGGATACCACTGATATATTTTGTAACACCTGTTGTTACATTTAATTACTAGGGATACCACTGATATATTTTGTAGCACTTCCTTTCGGTTAGCATCAAGTATTATCTTCTTATTAAAATTAAATTCTTTCCGTCATAAGTTTTCTAGAAATTATGTTTTAACTACTAATGTGAAATGCTGAGACCTATCAGTTTGGAGGCTTTTTTTTTTAGGCAGATATTTAAGCCTTATTGTTAAGCCTCCATTGAAATTATTATTTTAATTAATAATAAAAAATACTATATCGCTAATAAAACCTTTCTATATCCAGTTTTCTCTTAATTGTTCCTAATTAACAGCAATATCGTAGAGAAATCTTTATTGTTCTATTAATTATTCTTTAATTAAGATGTCAATAAACTAGTTGTAACTGAAAGATTTCTGTTTAGGCCTACTTTCTATCACTACGTGTTGGAACTACATTAGAAAGTTAATCAGAACTAGATTTAATTGTAATGTTAATTAAGTTCGAGACATTTTTTAACAATTTGTCTTCAGATTTCCATCATCGTTTAAGTGAGCACTCTACACAGACGAACAATTATAACGTAATTATGTAACGCACGCGCCTGTAGTTCGCTCCACTTAGATCTTTAGATCAGAATGAAGTCATGAAGATTCCATTACCAGAAGATTTTCCTGGTGTGGCCATCAATCACCCAGAGCAGACTTCTTCGAACGCTTACTGTATTAAACTAAAGTAAGGTTTCCAAATCACGGTTAGATCTCGTGTCCTTTTTACACTTCACGTGCATTTTGATACACGGCGACGCCATCTAACAGTGCAAATTAAAGCAAGCATACGTAATAATCGTGTCGCTCCGACAACTTTCTCGTCAGATGAGAAAGTTTTATTGTGAGTACAATAACGCTTTGATACACTGGAGAACGTTCGTAGTGTTAATGAAATAATTATGTCTCGTTAGTATCGTTTACCAAGTGAACAAACATACAATATATATATATATAGTTGCTAATTCAAAAGTTGTTATCTCTAATATTAAAACTAAGTGATGTCTTGCTTCCGTGCAAGTGTTTTCTTACGTTGTTTCGTAGCAACCAGACTAGCTCTACCCCCTCCAATCACCTGCTGCGTGGAATGTTGGACACGTGTACTTCAAATGCAGATTGCACCCTCGACGCCCCCCGCGCTAATTAAAACGCGGTGCCCTTTAGATGTGATCTACGAGATGCTATCCGCCGCACCAGTTGCAGTTTTGCCGACATTTAATTGAAGATAAGAAACAGAAAATCACTGTTAGGAAAAACACCAGTGGTTACCAATCCCTGTCATTGTTATCACCAAAACGTACGACATAAAGTTAAATAGATTTATTAAACACATCTGGTTCCACCATGTAATACACTTGACAACTGGTTCTACCATGTAACATACCTGATTACTGGTTCTACCATGTAACATACCTGACAACTGGTTCTACCATGTAACATACCTGACAACTGGTTCTACCATGTACCTGGTTGTAGTGATCAGACCAAAATAGTAAACTAACCACATATTTTACATACGTGCCTGGTTGTAGTGATACAACCAAAATAGTAAACTAGCCACATATTTTACAGACGTACCTGGTTGTAGTGATACAACCAAAATAGTAAACTAACCACATATTTTACAGACGTACCTGGTTGTAGTGATACAACCAAAATAGTAAACTAACCATATCACTACAACCAGGTACGTCTGTAAAATATGTGGTTGTTTAGTTTTTTGTTGTATCACTTCAACCAGGTACGTCTGTAAAATATGTGGCTAGTTTACTATTTTGGTTGTATCACTACAACCAGGTACGTCTGTAAAATATACAACAAAAAAGCTAAACAACCACATATTTTACAGACGTACTTGGTTGAAGTGATACAACAAAAAAACTAAACAACCACATATTTTACAGACGTACCTGGTTGTAGTGATCCAACCAAAATAGTAAACTAACCACATATTTTACAGACGTACTTGGTTGCAGTGATACAACAAAATACTAAACAACCACATATTTTATAGATTTGCTTGGTTGTAGTACAGTTCCATGATTATACAATGTTTGCCTTCAACGATATTCATATTTTAAAACAACAACAGAGAACTAACTAGCTACTCAGAATTAACGGTTTTCCTATAATTATCTGAAAAATAATTACATAATAGTATACAGTTTTAAATCGAAAGGAATGCAAGAAAAAATGGCATAAAATAAGCTAGACTTGTATTTTTAAATAAAGTTCATTATGATAATAAGGCCATGTTTTTTCATTTCTTACATAAACGGAATCAACACCAGAAAATCCCGAAGTTTTTTTTCATTTGACTTTAGTACTATTAATCTCGAAATGACAAACTTTTTATCCTGTCTATTACACAGTATTGATTATGTATGTTTTTGCTGTGAAAAGAACTGACAACATTTTTGGGGTAAATCACCTATTTCCCACTTTCTATGCAAAATGCCCAAGAAACTACCAACGGTGATTAATGAAATTAACAGAAACATTTACGGTATTTAGGTTTAGGTTTGATTTTGTAATTCGTATGTTATTAGGAACTCTTTAACCAACAAAGTCTGTATATTGGTTTAAGTTTGATTTTGTAATTCGTATGTTATTAGGAACTCTGTAACCAACAAAGTCGGTATTTTGGTTTAGGTTTGATTTTGTAATTCGTATGTTATTAGGAACTCTGTAACCATAAATAGTTTAGTAACTAAAATGTTTTATGAGAACCGTAATTCTAGGGTTACAAAACCGTTCCCGACTCTTTCGTCATAAGACGTGTACTACAAGTTGACGTGTAATTCATGTTTATTGGATTCTACAAAGGTGACGTGTAATTCATGTTTACTGGATTCTACAAGTTGACGTGTAATTCATGTTTATTGGATTCTACAAAGTTGACGTGTAATTCTTGTTTACTGGATTCTACAAGTTTTTGACGTGTAATTCATGTTTATTGGATTCTACAAAGTTGACGTATAATTCATGTCTACTGGATTCTACAAGTTTTTGACGTGTAATTCATGTTTATTGGATTCTACAAAGTTGACGTATAATTCATGTCTACTGGATTTTACAAGTTTTTGACGTGTAATTCATGTTTATTGGATTCTACAAAGTTGACGTGTAATTCATGTTGTATATAAACAATAAGAACTCGTATTTCTAGCAGAACAGGCTAAGAGTATAGAATTAAATACATTCTAAGTTACGTTGTTGTTTTTTAGTGAAAAACTACACGAGTGCACTCCGTCCACCACGGGGAATCAAACCCGAGATTTTAGCCTGATGTATGTAAGTGTAACATTATACTGGATGACTCTTACAACTTGTAATTTTACTTCTTAAGTAACAGATTCTACAAACTTTACCTCCGTTGTTAACGACAACTTTTTACTGAATATTTTCAGTACATTATTTATTGAAGTTACTAGAGCGTTAGGTAATAAATACGTTCATGATATTATTTTCAAATTTCGCTCAAGATGAAATAAGTGTATGTCAAAACAATCGAAGCTGTTCCAAATGAAAATATTTTGTGTCTTGGCAACCGTCGTCATCTTTGTTATTAAGCCTCGTTTTCCTCTTCAAGAATTCATTGCAAGTCTGAACTTGTTTGATACTATGAACTCGTATATTTCTATCTATTTGATGTTTAAATCGATCAATCGACAACATCAGAAAAAGTACAGATAATCTTGTGTTAAAACCACTATCACTTCAACTTTGGTGGTTAAAGTATAGGTAATCTTGTGTTAAAACCACTATCACTTCAACTTTGGTGGTTAAAGTATAGGTAATCTCGTGTTGAAACGTCCTGCTACTTGACCTCTCCTGGTTAAAGTGCAGGTAATCTTGTGTTGAAACGTCCTGCTAGTTGACCTCTCCTGGTTAAAGTACAGGTAATCTCGTGTTGAAACGTCCTGCTACTTGACCACTCCTGGTTAAAGTACAGGTAATCTCGTGTTGAAACGTCCTGCTAGTTGACCTCTCCTGGTTAAAGTACAGGTAATCTCGTGTTGAAACGTCCTGCTACTTGACCACTCCTGGTTAAAGTACAGGTAATCTCGTGTTGAAACGTCCTGCTACTTGACCACTCCTGGTTAAAGTACAGGTGATCTCGTGTTGAAACGTCCTGCTACTTGACCACTCCTGGTTAAAGTACAGGTGATCTCGTGTTGAAACGTCCTGCTACTTGACCTCTCCTGGTTATAGGTGGGATATATTTGACCATTTTTTCTTCTCTTTTTAACTTTTCTTGTTTGTCAGTTAAAACATATCATATGTAGCATATCAGCTTACTAGTGAAACATATCATATGTAACATATCAGCTTACTAGTGAAATATACCATATGTAACATATTATGTTTCACTAGTAAGCTGTCATATGTAACATATCAGCTTACTAGTGAAACATATCATATGTAACATATCAGCTTACTAGTGAAACATATCATATGTAACATATCAGCTTACTAGTGAAACATATCATATGTAGCATATCAGCTTACTAGTGAAACATATCATATGTAACATATCAGGTTACTACTGAAACATATCATATCATATGTAACATATCAGCTTACTAGTGAAACATATCATATGTAACATATCAGGTTACTACTGAAACATATCATATGTAACATATCAGCTTACTACTGAAACATACCATATGTAACATATCAGCTTACTACTGAAATATATCATATGTAACAAATCAGCT
>NW_013678303.1:11126-12793 GCF_000517525.1 Limulus polyphemus | reverse complement strand
ATATATTAAAGGTTACGTTTTGATATGAGGTACCTAGTCTGTAGGTGGTTTCTTTGTAGACCTAGACGTACATATATTAAAAGTTATGTTTTGATATGAGGTACTTAGTCTGTAGGTGGTTTCTAAAAGACAGATCTGAATACAGTTAGTTATCGTTACAAAATATTACGGTTTTACGAACACAGATTCTGTAGTACGTCATCATTAATTCCAACTTGTTCAGCGGTTCATAGAAATTACAAGAAGAAATAAATAAAAAAGACCGTTAAAAGCAGCCTGATGTTATCTGGATTAAGTATGCAGTACTGTAGATAGGAAGGAAAAGGTTTCTCGGGTTTTGAAAGAAGTGGAGCGAAACGCATTTATTGTAAGGCACGCGGCTTAGAGACAAGCAAACACACAATGCACGCAGTCACGCGTGCCACGTGACCGGAGGACAAGGACTCGTTTGTGATCTAGTCTTAAGCAGCTTGTAACAATTTTGTTGTTGTTGGACAGATGCGATTTCTACGGAACACGTGGTTTTTTATTTTTCAGGAACTTTCATCGTTTAAATAGGTTTATTGAATGACGGAATATAAATACAAACTAGATGGCGATCTTAAAAATTTACACAAAATAAATATACGTTTATCTCTCTCTCTCTTGTGAAGTGGACTTAGGCAACATGTGAATTGAATGTTATTATGAACTTCTACCGTCGTTGTTCTTATTATCACTAAACGGGGTTCGGGGGATCCATACTGTTGAGAAGCATAAAGCACGAAAACAGGTCCACAGAAAAACCCTTCCTCCATATTTATCTACCGTTCGATCAAGACGTTTCGGGTGTGACCCATTTTCAACTAACTGTGCAACAACGCTTCCTGAAAAATGGCGCTGCCTGAAACGTCGGGATAAACAACAGTTTCGTGTTTCTTTTTGTCGAAACTTTCTTAATATCTAAACCAATTTTATACGGGTTGTTGTCCCCCAAGAACAGAAATAAGTTTACGAACTTGCAACAGTAAAATCCGGAGATAGCTCTATGTGGCGTTGCTCTAAAACAAACGAAGTTCCGTTGCTAGGGGTCGCCTGAAAGACCAGCGATTATAACTGCAACAAAGAGGAGAACAATTTAAGGACAAACTATTCGGATTGTTTGGTAATTTTAGAACAACGGGTTAATATCTTTAACTGGCGGGACAATTCTTAGTTAGGACCTTCTAAGGATTTGAGGTTATTCTCAACATTTTCAAGATCATTATTTACGGTTTCTAAAACAACACTAATGGTGACGCTATTTGCAACAATCTGGATTTGTAAGTAGATCAGAGTGTCTTATAAACACCTGTCTTTGAGAAGTCAACATTTTGATAATGTTTAGACACGCCCTACACCTATTGTGTTTCAAATTATACTTGAAGGTCGTTTTTAAAACCTAGTATACGTTCGTTTGTAAGACGTATAACCAACCAATCCGCCCAATTTCCCCTGTATTCATCCGCCCAACTTCCCTTGTATTCATCCGCCCAGCTTCCCTTTTTCATCCGCTCAACTTCCCTTGTATTCATCCGCCCAACTTCCCCTGTATTTATCGCCCAACTTCCCTTGTATTCATCCGCCCAACTTCCCTGTATTCATCCGCCCAACTTCCCCTGTATTCATTCGCTCAACTTCCCCTGTAT
>NW_013678303.1:9169-10451 GCF_000517525.1 Limulus polyphemus | reverse complement strand
AACTTCCCCTGTATTCATCCGCCCAACTTCCCTTGTATTCATCCGCCCAACTTCACCTGTATTCATCCGCCCAACTTCCCTTGTATTCATCCGCCCAACTTCCCCTGTATTCATCCGCCCAACTTCACCTGTATTCATCCGCCCAACTTCACCTGTATTCATCCGCCCAACTTCCCTTGTATTCATCCGCCCAACTTCACCTGTATTCATCCGCCCAACTTCCCCTGTATTCATCCGCCCAACTTCACCTGTATTCATCCGCCCAACTTCCCTTGTATTCATTTGCTCAGAAAATTTGTTCTTTACTCTATTTTCTTTTTCTTTATCCTTTAAAACCACTCGAATGAAGACTTTTAAAGGGCGTAAGTTCTGGATTGTTTTACTTCATTTGTCTCTACAATAAACCGTGTTAATTGTTATAGACAACTAAGAAAACAGGTAATAGATAAATTCAAATTGTTATTCTTATAATAAATGCACTCCGATAAGTTTAAACGTTCTATATTTGTAACAAGAAATTTACAGCCGTAAACAACTATTTGTATACTGAGTGTAATGAAGACGATGCTATCGTGAAGAGCTTGAATTTCACGAGACACGGTATCTCGGGATTTTTTCTTTAGCTCCGCCTTCAGTTACGTCATCAATCCCGTATGCCGACGACTGACTAAAGTATCCCGCCCATAACGGTGTTTGACTTGACAAGAGTTTACACGTTCCCGCTCAGCCGAGTCAAACTATTCCATAGCTCCACGTGCTCTTACCGTGTCTTTCGCTCGCAGTTGTAGTACTCTTAATAAACCCTCTAGTGATAAAACAATCTCATACAGACTGTATTGTTGAAATATCTTGAAGATGTTGTAGTCGAAGTGAATAATCCGTTTACGGTAAATATTAAGTAAGTATTCACAAAAGATCAGTCTTTCTCAAAAGATGACCCTGTGTTATGTCAATAATGTTGTTCAACACCGAGGTGTGGCGCTCATCCTCGTTTGGATTGTTCTTCTAGCCGCTGTTGGCGCTGAACGTAAGTATTTCATAAATTATTACAGTTTTATATAAAACAGCAGGATGTTACTGTATATATTTATCATGATAAAAGAGTTAACACACACAGGATGTGCATTATTGATAAAACAGCAGGATGTTACTGTATATTTTTATTATGATAAAAGAGTTAACACACACAGGATGTGCATTATTGATAAAACAGCAGGATGTTACTGTATATTTTTATTATGATAAAAGAGTTAACACACAGGATGTACATTATTGATAAAAC
>NW_013678303.1:6467-8169 GCF_000517525.1 Limulus polyphemus | reverse complement strand
GAGCAGGATGTTACTGTATATTTTTATTATGATAAAAGAGTTAACACACAGGATGTACATTATTGATAAAACAGCAGGATGTTACTGTATATTTTTATTATGATAAAAGAGTTAACACACACAGGATGTACATTATTGATAAAACAGCAGGATGTTACTGTATATTTTTATTATGATAAAAGAGTTAACACACAGGATGTACATTATTGATAAAATAGCAGAACTGGTTGTTTCAAGTATATATATTTGAACAAACTTCGTGTTTATAAACGTAGTCCTTTTTTGTGAGCAACACAATTTTATAACAATTATTACTAGAATTTAACCACATTACTAACCGAAATTATCCTTGGATAATCAAAAGAACCCGTCCCCAGTGAGGGGGAAATTTAAGTTCATCCTTCAATTTAAATTATTTCGTGGACTTTAAAAAAGTTAATTGTGCTGCAGTCTTGGTTTCACACAGAGCCAAAGCCCTGATCTACTTACACCACCCACAGCGAAAAGTAATTGTTGAGTATATCAGTCATGCTAAGAACCACTCAACAATAACATACAGTAAATCTACATTTTTATTCTTTAAGTTACTTCACATTTTGAAATATGAATGACGTTATTGATTAATACCTAACAATTTAGTGTAGAATATCCTGGTTTTGAAATAAAATTTGGCATCAACATTATTCATGCCTGTTCTCCCGTCATTTCAAAAGTGAATGTTGAGCTTTTCCTGCTTGCGCAGCTTTACAAACGCAGTGCGGGAAGCGGCTGACGTAAACGGGAGACAGACGAACGCTCGGATGGACACCACGGTTTGCAATACATATAAAATTGAAGTTGTGAAAATAGAATATATAAAAAAAGCATTAGTTCCGAGAAAAATACAAATCCTCCTGCCAATAACTGGAATTCTGCGTTCGATTCCCCGCAGTGAACAGAACGCAGACGGCCCATATCCGTGATATCCATCCGCCTATTACATGACATGCTATAATTATATTCGGACATAAAATAAATAAAACGTGTTCTCGTGTAAAATAATATTTAAAACTTAGAGAGAAGTACCAGTATTTTCCGTTCCTGTCACAGCGTTTCGGAACAATTGACACGCAACGCAATCAGTTAATTAAAATTGCTTCAATACGTTCCGTGTCGCCCTCTTTCGGAAGTTAATGGTGATTGTCGTTGGAGGTCAAGCGTGAAATTACAGATGGAATTTTTTACTTAACGATCTTTTCTCAAGCAGTTCCTGCGTATTATTTTAATTAACAGAATATTTTATTTAAATATTACAAGCAGAGATTTGGAAGACTTTATGTGTTGAGCATGTTTATTTACCCGAAATTCCCTAACTGACCCCCCTAATGTTTTCAGGCTTGTAACTACATGAATATGGTTTTGTATTCCCCCCTCCTATTTTTTTTGGGGGGAGGGGCAGTGTTGCTCGGAAAAAATCGGTATTAATATTTTTACCTACACCACCGAAGGTGACGGAGGTTATATTTTCACCCCTGTGTTTGTCAGCAACCGAAGGTGACGGAGGTTATATTTTCACCCCCTGTGTTTGTCAGCAACCGAAGGTGACGGGGGTTATATTTTCACCCCCTGTGTTTGTCAGCAACCGAAGGTGACGGAGGTTATATTTTCACCCCCTGTGTTTGTCAGCAACCGAAGGTGACGGAGGTTATATTTCACCCTCGTG
>NW_013678303.1:4154-5587 GCF_000517525.1 Limulus polyphemus | reverse complement strand
TGACCGATGTTTCACACTACTGTTGCTCTATAACTCAGTCAACAATCATCGTATATTGATTAAACTTGGTGGACAACTCAGTCAACAATCATCGTATATTGATTAAACTTGGTGGACAACTCAGTCAACAATCATCGTATATTGATTAAACTTGGTGGACATTTGTAGAATATTATTTCTTATTGTCCTGCCAAAAATGATCCGTATCCGTGGAAAACGACGGACATACGGACAGATTTTCGTTTCTTTTTTAGAGCCGTATATGATTAACGGTGGGTGACGGAGGTATGCACTGTATGGTATGTAATAGTGTTTGTTTGTAGTTCAGCACAAAGCTACACGATGGGCTATCTTTGCTCTGCCCACCACAGGTATCGAAACCAGGTTTATAGCATTGTAAGTCCGCAGACATACCGCTGTGCTACTGGGGAGCCTGTAATGGTGCCTATATTTAAAAATGCGCACTTCATTTGTACTTAACTATTCAACCGCCCAGTTATAGCAAGCAAGAGTGAGCTTATAGTGCTAAAAATTAGGTTTCGATAGAGTGGTACTTTTTTTTTCCCGGTAAAACGTGTTTCACCAAAGCTTTAATTAACCACCTAAGCTTTACAAATCACTAATCTCCTGTTACGACTAGCGACTCGATTTGGTAATGAAAACCACTATACAAGTAACAGAAAAACTAAAGTAAGAACAGATCTTTGACGCTAAGAACGTGATTTTTTGCTTTCTTGAAGTTGTTTATTTGTTTGTTGCTAAGCGAAAGCTACACAATGGACCGTCTGTGTTCTCAGAAGATCATCAAAGTACGCATAAATAAGTTTGCTCATTTTAATATTGTAGTTGTAAATATTTTCAGTTTAATTTTCGCCCACTGTGTAGTCGGTGGCTACACAACACCGATTACTACATGAGCTACATAAGATTACTACATGAGCTACACAACACCGATTACTACATGAGCTACACAACACCGATTACTACATGAGCTACATAACATCGATTACTACATGAGCTACACAACACCGATTACTACATGAGGTGTTATGTAGCTCATGTAGTAATCGGTGTTGTGTAGCTCATGTAGTAATCGGTGTTGTGTAGCCCATGTAGTAATCGATGCTATGTAGCCCATGTAGTAATCGGTGTTATGTAGCCCATGTAGTACTCGGTGTTTTGTAGCTCATGTAGTAATCGGTGTTATGTAGCCCATGTAGTAATCGGTGTTATGTAGCTCATGTAGTAATCGGTGTTGTGTAGCCCATGTAGTAATCGGTGTTGTGTAGCTCATGTAGTAATCGGTGTTGTGTAGCCCATGTAGTAATCGGTGTTATGTAGCTCATGTAGTAATCGGTGTTGTGTAGCTCATGTAGTAATCGGTGTTGTGTAGCCCATGTAGTAATCGGTGTTATGTAGCTCATGTAGTAATC
>NW_013678303.1:0-3640 GCF_000517525.1 Limulus polyphemus | reverse complement strand
CATAGAAACTTTCGACTTTAACCTGCACGTTGTTTGTCACACTAAGTTAGTTGTACTTATTAACATACACGTTGTTTGTCCCACTAAGTTACGTGTAGTTATTAACCTGCAAGTTGTTTGTCACACTAAGTTACGTGTAGTTATTAACCTGCACGTTGTTTGTCACACTAAGTTAGTTGTACTTATTAACATACACGTTGTTTGTCACACTAAGTTACGTGTAGTTATTAACCTGCAAGTTGTTTGTCACACTAAGTTACGTGTAGTTATTAACCTGCACGTTGTTTGTCACACTAAGTTAGTTGTACTTATTAACATGCACGTTGTTTGTCACACTAAGTTACGTGTAGTTATTAACCTGCACGTTGTTTGTCACACTAAGTTACGTGTACTTATTAACCTGCACGTTGTTTGTCACACTAAGTTACGTGTACTTATTAACATGCACGTTGTTCGTCACGTTCAATTTATTTAACCTTTTTGTTTGTAGTTAAGCACAGAGCTACACAAAGGGCTGTCTGTGCTCTACCCACCACGGGTATCAAAACCCGGTTTCTAGCGTTATACATACCACTGTATAACCTGTAGGTTGTTTGTTACGACAAGATTTTAATCGTAACAACTAAGTGGATAACAAAAACATGTAACTGTTAAAAATTTAGGTTGGTTGTTGGGCTATCAATAAATCCGTCAAAAAACATTTTGATTCTAATTAGCATATTCTAAACACGGCTTTTTTTTCTTCGTAAGGAATAAGTAGGCTTAGCTTGCAAATTAAGTGCCTTTGTGTAAAAAGACCTGACCTCATGGTGTTTATATCTTTTCCATTTCATTATAGATAGTATACATACCAGATATATTTATACAGCTCCAAGAAGTGGAAAAAAAAATCAGTTTTAATTAAGAAAATAAGATATTACTATTGACTCACGAGCTATCGGATTTCATAAAGCAGGCAACATTTCCGCCTTTCAACCTCAAATCAAAATGTTTCTTTAAGGCCTTGTTAGAAGAGAAACAAAGACAATTAGCACTTTGTCAACAACTGTGCTAATAGTTATGTGTGTGTGACCCGCAAAGGAAGTAGATAGCATTGTTAGTGTGTTAATATATGATGACACGTTTCACTTTATAACCCACCCAACAATGTTCAGTACGTCACGTTCGACCAATTAGCTACTACTGTTGTTGTTGTTTGCTTCTAAATATGCTGCTATTTTACATTGTTTCTGTGGTAATATTCTTTTATAAGCCCTAAAGTTTCCATTGTTCCAAACACAGATTTATCTACTACAGTTTGATACACTCTTGGATTTTAGTATGTGATTTTCCGAAACGCTCTGTACATGTGCGTATAACTTTTGATATGATTGTTCTTACACGCAGAGCTACACAATGGAGTATCTGCGCTGTTCCCACCGCAGTGATCGAACTCCGAATATTAGCTTTATAAGCCCTCATCGAGCTTACCGTTGAGCCATTGGGGAGGCGTTTTATCGTCCTAACCAGTATCTCTGCTTTCCTTTCTATATTCCCTTTTCGCCCTCATCAGGTTATCTTCCCGAACATCTCTAAACTTTCATAATATTAATTCTTTTCCGTTCTTTGATTGATCATAATTCTTCAAGTTTCGTTTTATACGCTATAGTAAACAGAAACGTTTTCATAATCAGCTATACATGCGTTTCATGCATCGTTTCTTGTGTTGTTAAGAAAAACGTACCTGTTCAAGAATTTTCTTACAATAAACATATAGTTTATCAGGATAAATGCCTTTAAAATGGAGGCGTTTGAAAGACCTAAATATTTCGTCCTCGCCATGTGGTGAGCATTATAATACTTTTATTATTGCTTAGTGTTAAGAAAATTATAACTGTTTTTTTTTGCCATTTTTTTTAAAACTAGTTTTACCTTTCTGTAGTTTATGGTGTTTGAGTTCTTGCTTTTTAAAACTTTTTTCTGGTCCTTTGTATTCAATATTAGAAATCATATTTTTCTTTCAAGTTTATTTTAACCCCAAATAAGTTAAAAGAAAACTTACTCCGTTAAGATTCACTTTAGTATATATTATGTTTTAGGTTTGATTTTACAAGTTAGAAAATGCTCTACAGGCTTACAAAGGAATTATCTATATATCTTTCACGAAGTAGAAATTTCTCGTGAGTACGTGGGTAGCACGTGTTTTATTATAGGTGTTTAAAACTAGTTTCTTGTTATCCAAGGTTTTTCCACGGTGGTTTCTTTTACGTGACTGACTTCTATATAACGATTAAAAGAGTGAGTTTTCAGACTTCAACACTTAGAGTGAAAACGTAGAATTAACGTTGTTTTGTCACAGGAACCTTACGTTATAACATACTATCAACACTTAGAGTGAAAACAGAGAAGTAACGTTGTTTTGTCATAGGAACCTTACGTTATAACATACTATCAACACTTAGAGTGAAAACGGAGAAATAACGTTGTTTTGTCACAGGAACCTTACGTTATAACATACTATCAACACTTAGAGTGAAAACAGAGAAGTAACGTTGTTTTGTCATAGGAACCTTACGTTATAACATACTATCAACACTTAGAGTGAAAACGGAGAAATAACGTTGTTTTGTCACAGGAACCTTACGTTATAACATACTATGGTGCCTTTCTCATGATAGAATGGTATATAACTCTGAACTAAGTTACATAGACACGTATTGTTGCTGATCTAAGTTATATAGACACGTATTATTGCTGATCTAAGTTACTTAGACACGTATTGTTGCTGATCTAAGTTACTTAGACACGTGTTGTTGCTGATCTAAGTTATATAGACACGTATTGTTGCTGATCTAAGTTACTTAGTCTCATGTTGTTGCTGATCTAAGTTACTTAGACACGTATTGTTGCTGATCTAAGTTACTTAGACACGTGTTGTTGCTGATCCAAGTTACTTAGATTCGTGTTGTTGCTGATCTAAGTTACTTAGAAACTGTTGTTGCTGATGTAAGTTACTTAGATTCGTGTTGTTGCTGATCTAAGTTACTTAGACACTGTTGTTGCTGATGTAAGTTACTTAGATTCGTGTTGTTGCTGATATAAGTTACTTAGACACGTGTTGTTGCTGATCTATGTTACTTAGATTCATTTTGTTGCTGATCTGAGTTACCTAAACACTTGTTGTTAGTGATCTTTCTTGTTGACCCAAGATATGTGGACATGTGTTGTTGTTGACATAAGTTACGTAGACACGTGCTGTTGTTGACATAAGTTACGTAGACACGTGTTGTTATTGACATAAGTTACGTAGACACGTGTTGTTGTTGACATAAGTTACGTAGACACGTGTTGTTGTTGACATAAGTTACGTAGACACGTGTTGTTGTTGACATAAGCTAAGTAGACACGTGTTGTTGTTGACATAAACTAAGTAGACACGTGTTGTTGTTGACATAAACTAAGTAGACACGTGTTGTTATTGACATAAGTTACGTAGACACATGTTGTTGTTGACATAAGTTACGTAGACACGTGTTGTTGTTGACATAAGTTACGTAGACACATGTTGTTGTTGAAATAAGTTACGTAGACACGTGTTGTTGTTGACATAAGTTACGTAGACACATGTTGTTGTTGAAATAAGTTACGTAGACACGTGTTG
>NW_013678302.1:3770-10660 GCF_000517525.1 Limulus polyphemus | reverse complement strand
CTAATAATTCTTCGTTAAACTGACCATTGTTTTATCTTAAAAGTTCACTTCTAAGTGAAATAGCTAATAATTCTTCGTTAAACTGACCATTGTTTTATCTTAAAAGTTCACTTCTAAGTGAAATAGCTAATAATTCTTCGTTAAACTGACCATTGTTTTAACTTGAAAGTTTACTTCTAAGTGAAATAGCTAGTAATTCTTCGTTAAACTGACCATTGTTTTAACTTGAAAGTTTACTTCTAAGTGAAATATCTAATAATTCTTCGTTAAACTGACCATTGTTTTATCTTAAAAGTTCACTTCTAAGTGAAATATCTAATAATTCTTCGTTAAATTGACCATTGTTTTAACTGACCAGTAGAGTAGATAACTGTTGTATAGCTTTGATCGAATAATCGAATCAAACAAATCACTTTATAACATATACATGTCCATCTTAATGACCAAAAAAGGCCAAACAAACAACCATCTTAATGGCATGAATTTTGTTAAGCAGGCCAATTCACATATTCATGTAAAGAAATTAGAATGTATTTTGAATTTTATTTAAATTATGTTTTTATGAATTTAGTTCTTCAATTTTCCAAATTTAGTGAAGCCTAAAAATCCGGGGTTCGATTCTCCCCGGTACACACGACAGATAGCCCAATGTGGCCTTGCTCTAAAGCAAACAGACAATTTAATAAAATAATAATGATGATGCCTTTACGTATTCTTTAACGGAATATATTCGCTACTGAAGTGTGTAAAAGACCTTCCGCCACCTACAAAACCCCATACTATCACTCAAGATGCAAAGATGTTAAAAGACCTTCCGCCACCTACAAAACCCCATACTATCACTCAAGATGCAAAGATGTTAAATGTTTGTTTTTTTTAATCTTTCGTAAGCATAAAAACGAATTTTGAAAAATCGCTTCACGAGATAAAGGACAGAAAATAAAATACAAAATGTAAAACAATCCTCACATTTTATATTCTTTATGTAAGTTCAAGAACAAGAGGAGATTTTGTTTTTCTTTCGTAGTGTATGTTTAATGTTTCGTATGTTTCTCAAACCGTACAAAACTTTTTAAAATTAAGTCCTAACATTTCTATTATCTACAGAAATTATATTTACATTCCTACTAATGGATTACTAAATTATTAATGCCAGCTTCAATTATATTTTATTAAAGAACAGCAATCGTGAATGTGAGTGCTTGCTTTTTGGGTACCATCTTAAGCCTGATGCCATATTCTAACGCTATTAGAAACTCCAACTTATTCAGCCGATGAGCTTAACGTTGCTACACATTGTATTGGAACCTCGAATTGAATTCACATATTTGAAATATGTATATATATATTTATATATTAATCTAATTGTTTAATTTTCTACCTTAAACTAGCAATTACTATTACATTATCTTCCAGACACGTAGGAGCTGGTTCATGTTGTACCGCTTCCATTAATTTTCCGATAGGGGACTGAAGGCCGCCTAGAGGAGTTACCTGTTTTAATCACTCGCATAGCAGTGTGCTGTCTGTCAGTCAGTCAGTAGACACTAAAATGACGTCATATAAGTGACGCTCAACGTTGCAATTTGTACTGTCGTGACGTCAGTAAAACGTGTGCATGCCATGAATCACGAGAAGAATTATGCACTCTGTAGGCTACAACACAGCATCGCATATGAACTTCAAAAGCAAGAAATAAAAATATTTGTTACTCTTAATTTTGGTTTTATTTACTCTTGAAACAGAACACTTTTGGAGACTCTGCGGAAGCACATTTAATTTTTAAATTATTCAAACCCGAACTTTATACGCTCCTATCAGTCCATTCGGGTTTACCTTATTCCTGCGGTTCCCAAACTTTTTTAGTCTGAGGTTCCCTTAATGTGAATAAAAAAACTGAGCCCTCCCCCAACCTATAACTTTAACATGGTGATTGAAAAACAATGCCGTAGTAAAAAACAATAACATCTCCTCATACATACTGTATTATTTGATTAATTCAACATAATTTTTATTGTCTTATTGTTTATTTAGAATTAATTATAATTCAGCATCTTTGTTTTCCGCCCATTTTGTTTGGCGCCCCCACCAGAAGAAGCTTCACGGCCCCTACTTTGGAAAACACTGTCCTATAGTTGTGTTGATTTTCAACAACTGAGTGGTCTTCTGTATATGGCGCTGTCGTGTGTGTTGATATGTATATTCTATTAATTTCTGTCATAATATATGTATCAGAGCATGTGAGTCTAGTTTCATTGTGTGTATGTTCAGCGTACACCACCTTGAACATTATTTCTCGAGTCGAAAAAGCAAATTAGACTCAACTTTAAAATGGGTATTCCTCAAATTGTTCACGTGTGGGAAACTCGACACGAGCGTCAACCATTGTAGAAAAGCACTCCAATTGTGTTCCGTAAGTGTTGTCAGTAAAGGGTTATGGTGCACATTGTGTGAATGTGTGATTCTGATTCTCATTCGTGTGTAGACACTCCGGTTTTTGTTTTATTATGACATAGATTTTGTGATCCCAACTGCCTGTCGTTAAATTAAGAACGTGGTTGCTGTAATCACAATGTACAAATGGTTGTTCAGAGAAGAAATGTTTTTTAAAAAAAGTGGTAAAACACGATCTTATTGGTTAAACAGTGTTTAAAAAGTGGTATGTGACGATCTTATTGGTTAAACAGTGTTTAAAAAGTGGTATGTGACGATCTTATTGGTTAAACAGTGTTTAAAAAGTGTATGTGACGATCTTATTGGTTAAACAGTGTTTAAAAAGTAGTATGTGACGATCTTATTGGTTAAACAGTGTTTAAAAAGTGGTATGTGACGATCTTATTGGTTAAACAGTGTTTAAAAAGTGTATGTGACGATCTTATTGGTTAAACAGTGTTTAAAAAGTGGTATGTGACGATCTTATTGGTTAAACAGTGTTTAAAAAGTGGTATGTGACGATCTTATTGGTTAAACAGTGTTTAAAAAGTGGTATGTGACGATCTTATTGGTTAAACAGTGTTTAAAAAGTGGTATGTGACGATCTTATTGGTTAAACAGTATTTAAAAAGTAGTATTTAATACTTGTGGACTTAGAAGTTTCATGTGGGCATTGGAAATCCTTTATGGACTACATTACGTATTTCTGCTTGTAGTGAGTTGTCATCATTGTCCACTAGCTTGATGCCTAATTTTCTATTCTTACGTTAATTTTCAAGCACCCCTATTACTGAGTTCAATTTGTTTAACCA
This sequence comes from Limulus polyphemus, assembly GCF_000517525.1. Lineage (NCBI taxonomy): Eukaryota > Metazoa > Arthropoda > Merostomata > Xiphosura > Limulidae > Limulus > Limulus polyphemus. The sequence continues at coordinate 7,415 of NW_013678302.1, read as the reverse complement.
ACTTTCCACTTTGGAAAGGGACGCAGAGTTTCTAGACTTCATCTTTTTGAAACTTCTGAGTTTATGGTATAGCAAGTGATTAGGTTTCAGGCTCTAGCAAACATTTAAGTTTTGTGGAACAGCATATTTCTGGGTTTCACGTTGCAGTAAATTTATAGATTTAATGAAAAAGAAAATTTGTAGGTTTCGTTTTATAGCAAACATGTTTCATTTTATAGGCTATTTCTAGGTTTCACAGTTTATTGATTTGTTCTCATGAAACTGAAAATAAAATTCACAAAACATTGTCAAGTACCGATACAAATTTTCTCTGTTTGTCACTGTAGCTGTTATCCATGTTTAAAGGTGCGCAATGATTCATATTTATGTGCATGAAAGTATCAGAAAACAGCTCAAGAACCTCACTGTTTCTCTCTCTCTCTAACTTAGGCTTATGTAGTGATAAGCTTTGATTTTTATTATATTTACATATATCTGTTCACTTTTTATTGCTTAAAATGTTCACCGCCGCTACCTAAAATACCCAGGCCTGTTCAACGCCGCTAGCTCCTCTGTTTATTGGATTTCGACCAGGAGAGACGTTTCTACATGGAATGTTATTATACGAACATGAATACTTTGCACAAGTATTTTGACATTTATGGAGCTTCATTTCTCGTAAATCCCTCACAAGAGACGCTTTCTTTAGGTTATATCGTGTTTCATATCCACCTAAATCTTATTCACCTTATTCATTTTAAAATAAAAGCATAAAAAGAGCCAAACAGCGGCATCGAACTGAAAAGATTAATTCACTTAGTGGTGATTACTTGTATAAGATATTTACAAATCTTTAAACGCGCTACTGTTATAGTTTCCTGATCATTGTGTTTTATAAAGGGTTTAAGGATTTATAAAACACAATAAAAGCGATGTGTGATTTTCTTCAATTGCAGAACTTATTGTAACAAAACACCATTGTGTTAATTAAATTATTAGTAGTTTAAGCACACAGCTACACAATGGGCCAGCTGTGATCTGCCCGCCACGGGTATCGAAACTCGGTTTCTGGCGTTGTAAGTCCGCTGTGCCATTGGGGGAATGTAACGAAACACTATTATGTTAATTTAATTAGCCTTAAAGAAGACAAGAAAAACCAAGAAGTCTAAGCTGAAATATAATTTTTTTTTGAAGAGTTTTATATTTTTTAACCGACATTTTTCTCTTTCCCCCCTCTCTCCCTACTTCGTTCTTCGGGTTTTAATTCCCCGCTAGACAGTTTTTGGGATCTATCTCGTAGAACTGTATATTTGTTTCTCCAATGCTAGTTATCAGTATATATATTTTTTTACTTTTTTATCTAATCATAATTTTGAACATAAGATGAACAGTAAATTTGACTAGAGTTTACGTCCTATGTTCGTTATGGCAAAATAAATAGTTCATTTGGTTTGTGCGTGTAACGACTTCATTTGTTTGAATTAGAGCATTAACTTCACTTAGGTTGGAGTAACCAGTTCATTTACTTAGATTGGAGTAACCAGTTCAATTACTTAGATTGGAGTAACCAGTTCATTCGCTTGGGTTAGAGTAACCTGTTCATCCTCTTGGGTTAGAGTAACCAGTTCATCTACTTGGGTTAGAGTAACCAGTTCATTTACTTGGGTTAGAGTAACCAGTTCATCTACTTGGGTTGGAGTAACCAGTTCATCTGCTTGGGTTAGAGTAACTAGTTAATCTACTTGGGTTGGAGTAACCAGTTCATCTGCTTGGGTTAGAGTAACCAGTTCATCTACTTGGGTTGGAGTAACCAGTTCATCTACTTGGGTTAGAGTAACTAGTTAATCTACTTGGGTTAGAGTAACTAGTTAATCTACTTGGTTGGAGTAACCAGTTCATTTACTTGGGTTAGAGTAACCAGTTCATCTACTTGGGTTGGAGTAACCAGTTCATCTGCTTGGGTTAGAATAACCAGTTCATCTGCTTGGGTTAGAGTAACCAGTTAACTACTTGGGTTGGAGTAACCAGTTCATCTGCTTGGGTTGGAGTAACCAGTTCATCTGCTTGGGTTAGAGTAACTAGTTAATCTACTTGGGTTGGAGTAACCAGTTCATCTGCTTGGGTTGGAGTAACCAGTTCATCTGCTTGGGTTAGAGTAACCAGTTAATCTACTTGGGTTGGAGTAACCAGTTCATCTGCTTGGGTTAGAGTAACTAGTTAATCTACTTGGGTTAGAGTAACCAGTTCATCTACTTGGGTTGGAGTAACCAGTAGTACGATGAGTCTCGAAAAAGTATGTTATTTATATTTCATAGCCATGTGAAAAAACATTTCAAACCTACTCAGATATTCCATTGTAAATTAAAAGTTCAACGGGGTCTGAAATGTAAATTGAGTTTACGTAAAGCCAATGAATCATTAAAAAGAAAGAAAGAAAAAAACGAGCTCTATCAGTTTTCTTGTTTCCGGGCGTGCTTCTGTCAATCACTTAGGAAATTGAAGTGACATTAACGTTAAGATGCTGTAGGCTTCTAAGAAGTGCTGAGCCTTTATGTATATGTAATGGTATTGACTCGTTCCCTAGCGGCAGCACTCAACACTAATGATTTTAGTTATGTTCTAACAGCACGTGACTGACTTTTATATGTAATATTCTCTTCTTATTGAAGATAAAAATGGGAAATATCAGTTTAGTTACTTCCTTGCCTTTACTAAGATACTTTAAAGCATAATAAGTCAAGTGCTATCAACGTAATGTGGCACATAACTCACTTTGATCATCGTATTCTGTCTTATAAATTTTCTTATCAGACTTTCAGAGGACAAAAAGTAATACAAATTTAAAATATTTCTCCTTTATTTGCCAATTTCTAAACTGATTCTCAAGTTATTCCGGAGCTGTCCTTGTCTATTATCACGGATTGCCTTCATAAGTTATCAGTATTATGCTACATGATTAGATAATGACTCTTGAACTTATTCTTATGACGTTCGTTGGCTAACCTTCAAATTTTTTGTGCTCTTCGGCACGCCTATTAAGAGATATAAAATTAAGAGTAATCCATCTATAATCACTTCTCAAACAATACCTTTTGTATGAAGAAACGACAAAGCTGGAGTGTAAATCTGTCTGCTATTTATAACTGAAAATCACTTCACAAATAACAACTTTTGTATAAAGGAGACAAAGACAGAGCTTAAGTCTGTCCACTCTCGGTAACGTATCGCTATTTTTCAGTATACCAATTACTAATTACCAGTTTAATCCCAGTAATTGCTGCTTACAAACAAGATTTTGTTTTCATTACGTTTATTTTCTCGAAACACCTCTACTGGTTTGAGATAGTGTAAGGCTTAGCAAGTTTACATTATACGTTATAAGGTTTGGTTTGTTTTGACTTTCGCGCAAAGCTACACGAGAGCTATCTGCGCTAGCCGTCTCTAATTTAAAGGACGCAAAATAACGCAATCTCAAGTTTCTTTTCATCAAGTGTCTTCCTTTTGACAGTTGAGTCATCTGCAAACCAAGCTGATGATGACTGGGTCGATAGAACAATTCTATAATGTTTTTATATAAAATGCTACAGAAAAACAATTACAGTTCGTCTATATGCTCTTTTCAAAATCTGCAGTTGTACATTCAAAATTAATACAGTAAAATAAAGC
>NW_013678302.1:0-2835 GCF_000517525.1 Limulus polyphemus | reverse complement strand
AAAGGGCGAGCATGTTTGGTGGGACGGGGATTTGAACCCGCGACTAAAAAAAAACTCCATGGGGTTTATACAGAGACTCCTCTTTCGTTTCCTCAAAAAATAAAGTTACAAATATTGAAAAAACATACAAAACTTAATTAAATTCAATATTTGTAACATACAAAACTTAATTAAATTCAATATTTGTAACATACAAAACTTAATTAAATTCAATATTTGTAACATACAAAACTTAATTAAACATTTCGTTTGATTAGAATGGGGGATATGCCTAAGCTTTCTTTGTTTAAATTCCTGGACAGGTTTTTTTTTATGCATAAAATGTAACAGAAAGCAATTTCATTAAAATTTTGAGTCGATGAAGCCGAACATTTAAGACGATAATAATATTATCTTTAGAAATAATAAGGGATATTTATGTGAATAAGTTATCAAAATGACTTCAACTAGATGAGCAGTAGGAATTAGATAAAAATTAAATTCTTTAATTTCACAAAAAACGATGAATCAAGAAAGATTTTTTATAACTTATCACCAGAAATCCCTTGCTGCATGAAACACAACAAATCTCGTTTAATTCTGTTTTTCTTTGATCTAGAATATAGGTTTACGAAGGCTTCTTAAGCCTTACATAAGAAGTTTAATTCTGTTTTTCTTTGATCTAAAATACAGGTTTACGAAGGCTTCTTAAGCCTTACATAAGAAGTTTAATTGTGTTTTTCTTTGATCTAAAATACAGGTTTACGAAGGCTTTCTAAGCCTTACATAGGAAGTAAAAAACAGCTCTGTTAGCTTCCTGACAGCAGTAACAAAGACAGTTTTAAGGCTTATCTACATCAAGTGGATAGCATGCATTGTGTGAAATATGTTTGGCAAGGCCCAATATTCACACATTTTTTTTTTCACTTTAATTAACATAATCAAATTTTAAAGTTACATTTGAAGAAAACAAAAAGGTGTGATTGGAGTGTAGTTCCAAAAAACACCCACCCCCCTTCTTATTGACAAGGTGAGAATTCACCTTCTTGAAAGTGTAAACTTAGACCAAATACCAGTTCACACTCATGCTATGTATGTTTGTGTAAAGGTGTGAATTTATAAATGTAATAGAAAGTCATATAAGTGGTATATGAAAAAAAACAAAAAAACTGCTAACAAATCCACCTTCATTAAGATAATTTTATTAGAACTGTAATATTTTATAAACATACTATTTTTAGAAGATACTCAAAATAATGTAGATTTACAATTAGTTTACTCATATAGATAACGACTTCTTCAAAATATTATTATTTAATATTTCATACTTCTATATTGGGTGTAAGATCACTTATCCTGACGAAGAGTGTGAATTTATACTTTTTTAGGCGTAGCTTGTGTATCAGGAGAAATAAGTAAGACTGCCAATCCCTGTTAAAATCACCCCTCCCCCAAAAAAAGGCATTAGTAACAATCAAAACGCATTAAGATTATGAACGTGTGCGTGTATCACGAGGTTTAAACGTGCAAACAGCGGAGAAACGTTTTTCAAGAGTGCTTAATCAAGCTCAAAATATATTAACTGTGATCCTTGTCAAAGAAAGTTCACACCCACGCATGCTATAGATTTTTCACTGATCGATTGGTTGAAAGATCGATAGAATTCATGCACTAAATACCAAATGTATTCACACGAGAGTTTAAGTATTGAAATACGTTACCATTATTACTGAAATACATAATTATTATTTTTTACCTCCAGCAATTTTGATAATAGAGATCACAGTTATTACTGACCTAATATCAGTCGTCGACATTCTCAGAAACTGTAAAAGAAGGTTAACACAATTATGAACGATCCCAACTCTTGTGAAGCGTTCTGCTTCTACTTCTTTAGTTTAGGAATAAATAGGAGTACTTTATTTTACCGCTGTGAGGCTCTGCTTCAATCTAGAATATAACACACTACAAGTCTCTCCATCTATAAAATGGTACAATTATAGATAAGTAAAGAACAATGTCTCATTTCATTTGACGTGATAAATAAACAACAAAACAGAACGTACACATCAATGTGTACTCGTACTCCACCGTAGTTTTAGTACACAATCAGTTAATGGTAGTTGCATGTAGATACTGTTTCTTTGTTATTAAGCGCAAAGCTACACAATGGGCTACCTGTGTGATGCTCAATGTGGGTAACGAAACTCGAATTTTAGCATTATATGCCCTTACCACTGAACCACCAGGAGGCTGTATGTAAGTAAACCAAGAAACATATGTATCAACGAGTTACAAAGTCATCGCTATCCAAATGCAGGAAATGATCTTTGTGTGCTACGGTGGATCAACAGTACCATTAACAATTCCATTGTCTTCAACCTGAAAACGTGACGTGCGTAATATCGGTAGCTTGAAAGAAGTAACTACATTTATATGTGGGCGAAATCATGACGTTGTTGTTTTTCCAATTTATTAAGCTAGAAAACGTGCACGAGATTTAAAATGAAGTTTCCAGAAACAATTTTGAGTGAAAAATAATTGTATAAAAGTAAGACATAAATTTGAGGATATTTAAATTAGCGACATAAAAAGTAATTTTTTTTTGTTTACATATTTAATATAATAATTTAATACGAATAAAAAATAATGTTAATATCTTATCTGTACCAGCGTATAATTAACTAATTACGGGTTTTTGTATTTGTTTGTTTGTTTGTTTGTAGCTAAGCACAAAGCTACACAATGGGCTATCTGTGTTCTGCCCACCAAGAGTATCGAAACCCGGATTCTAGCGTTGTAAACGGGGTTTTGAAAATTTTCCTTTGCTAAAATATCATTGGTGTAGCTCAGAGG
>NW_013678301.1:9534-12490 GCF_000517525.1 Limulus polyphemus | reverse complement strand
AACACACGGGATCTGTAATAGTAACATGATTGTAATATTTCAGCACAGTATGACTGTACGTTTCTGGAACACACGGGATCTGTAATAGTAACGTGATTGTAATATTTCAGCACAGTATGACTGTACGTTTCTGGAACACACGGGATCTGTAATAGTAACGTGATTGTAATATTTCAGCACAGTATGACTGTACGTTTCTGGAACACACAGGATCTGTAATAGTAACGTGATTGTAATATTTCAGCACAGTATGACTGTTCGTTTCTGGAACACATCGCAAGTTCCCAGTATGAAGAAGCTATAACAATTATATATCATTTGTATAACAACTATATCTCATTCGTCGCTAATGAGACCTTCTGCTAATACCAGATCTCATCAGACTGACTGAATTATAACATGCCGTATAAAGTTTTAATTTAAAACGCTGTTTGTATCAGTAGGTTGTATGATAAATCCTAACACTCAGCATCCGTTATCCCAAGTCAGAAATGGAGACTGTGTAGTGACAAACATTATTTACGTTAGACGTCATAAATCTTTCTATTAGTTTAGACGCTGTCGTCCTGATTCTGATTTACTTTAGAACCACACAGACAATTTTGATATCTACGGCTTACCTACTAACACCATCATTGTCATTCTACATTTTGTACTTCACAACGCGCATCCGATTAATGGTGTTATTATAAGCCATTCAAGTAGCTGGTGTATATTTGAGACAAGAGTCTTTGACCAATGAAAATAAACGCACATCTTTCAAACCCTATTTCTAACGATGATTTATCGATAATACTTTTACATTCTGGGATCACGTTCTTTATGACTTGATCGAATTTTTAAACTGTATTGACTATCAGATGTTAGCATTACATCCACTCTGAGCCATTTCGACGTAGAAAGAAAAAAATAATAATTCCATCCTTGTTATTTCTCCTGATGGTCGATCACGGCATCGCACGCTCTACCCTGTTTCAGAAACCAATAAAAAAACTGTATCTCTTTTACTTAAAGTCCACAACTCAGGGTTTCTTCAAAAAATGTACAATCATTGCAGAACTAAACTGGATCGATCGAAACTGCAGCAATGAACGAAAAAAAAAAAACCACTGCACGTACTCAGAGCTCGAGCAGTTTTTCTTAGCCAATGAATATCCATCATTATACATCGAGTAAGATTAAAAAACAAAACAAAAACGAGAAGAACGTCATGTTACCTAAGAACCACTGAAGCAGGTTAACAAAGGATCGTATACCATTCTGAAGACACTATACAGAACAAAGTTTATCTAACTATACCTTTAATTGATGATAGGAACTCTTAAGAAGTACGAAAAAATATATATATTAGGGACGTGGGAAAACACGGACTGGCTTTGAAAAGTTCGGAGTTCATCCTTATATAATACATCAAAATTCATTATATACCCAAGATATGGTTACCGATTCTAACGAAATATCAGATACCAACTTAACTTTAACGTCTGTGAATAGACGTACATTGGAAAAACGGGACTTCAGGAAGACTCGTGATGTTATAAACGACAACCCGAGAAAAGTGGTCGAGGAGAATATTTATTTTATTACTTTCGCATTTCCTATTTCTTCATAAATCCAGGACTGTAATTTAACCTCGACAGTTCGTATAGCGCATTCCCAAGGAAGCGAAACGTTGAGGAAAATTCAGTGTTTTCCCGAGATCTCTGGTCGTTTTCGTATTTTTCAATGTCTCCCGGAGGAACAAAAGTAAGTCTATGGACTTACACTGCTAAGATTAGGGGTCCGATTTCCCGCGGTGGACACAGCAGACAGCCTAACGTGACTTTGCTCTAAAACAACCAAAGCTACTGTTTAAATTTTTTCCTTCAAATTTACCACATAAACATGAGATTTAAAAAAAAAATTGTCTCAAAATTGTCTTCAAATGGTCATTGTTTATCTTCTGGAAGAGTAAAGAAATCAAACGAAAAAAAGATAAGTATTGTTCTCAAAGACTATACAGTTTCATCAGTATAAACTGGGTTTCGATACCCGTGGTGGGAAGAGCACAGATAGCCCATTGTGGGGAATTTCTTTTAAGAGAAAAGAAAAGAGTAAACAAATACAAATTTTATGGTAAATTGGTCGTAATAAAGTTGTATATAATGCCGTTAAAACCATTGTTCTGGTATAATAAATAAGCTCGGAATGGGGTCATTTGTTCAATTTATCACATACCAATTGAGAAGTTTCTGGTAAAAAGAAAAACACGCTTTACTTGGAACGTTCAATAAATCGCGTTTTTTTCCCTCCTTGTGTCATAGTGAATATATATCAGTTGAAGTATGTTTAATTGAAGTATGTTTTTATATCTAAAATATAGCAAATTGTGGTTGAATAGATAATTCACGTTTTTTAAAACTTATTAAATAATCGGGGGAAGAAAAAGTTGAAACTCTTCCTGAGAACTAATCAAACTGAAGCTCAGGTTAATCAGTCATACACTGTAGTTATAGTTAGTGTGTAGGATTGAATTACACGGACGTTTACGAATAGCACTTTACTTATAAACGTGAACATTTTTTACAGAATTGAAGTAAAACGGAGCATAAATCAAGAGTAGATAGTTACATTTGACCCTCTATAAACTAGCTAGAAGTTCTCTATAAAAGCTCTGTAAACAGGTACATTTGACCCTCTATAAACTAGCTAGAAGTTCTCTATAAAAGCTATGTAAACAGATACATTTGACCCTCTATAAACTAGCTAGAAGTTCTCTATAAAAGCTCTATAAACAGGTACATTTGACCCTCTATAAACTAGCTAGAAGTTCTCTATAAAAGCTCTGTAAACAGGTACATTTGACCCTCTATAAACTAGCTAGAAGTTCTCTATAAAAGCTATGTAAACAGATACATTTGACCCTCTATAAACTAGCTAGAAGTTCTCTATAACAGCTCTGTAAACAGGTACATTT
>NW_013678301.1:5879-8535 GCF_000517525.1 Limulus polyphemus | reverse complement strand
CAGGTACATTTGACCCTCTATAAACTAGCTAGAAGTTCTCTATAAAAGCTCTGTAAACAGGTACATTTGACCCTCTATAAACTAGCTAGAAGTTATTTATAAAAGCTCTGTAAACAGGTATATTTGACCCTCTATAAACTAGATAGAAGTTCTCTATAAAAGCTCTGTAAACATATACATTTGACCTTCTATAAGCTAGCTAGAAGTAATTTATAAAAGTTCTGTAAACAGGTACATTTGATCCTTTATAAACTAGCTAGAAGTTCTCTATAAAAGCTCTGTAAACAGGTACATTTGATCCTTTATAAACTAGCTAGAAGTTCTCTGTAAAAGCTCTGTAAACAGGTACATTTGACCCTCTATAAACTAGTTAGAAGTTCTCTATAAAAGCTCTGTAAACAGGTACATTTGACTCTCTATAAACTAGCTAGAAGTTATTTATAAAAGCTCTGTAAACATATACATTTGACCCTCTATAAACTAGCTAGAAGTTATCTATAAAAGCTCTGTAAACAGGTACATTTGACCCTCTATAAGCTAGCTAGAAGTTATTTATAAAAGCTTTGTAAACAGGTACATTTGACCCTCTATAAACTAGCTAGAAGTTATTTATAAAAGCTCTGTAAACAGGTACATTTGACCCTCTATAAACTAGCTAGAAGTTATTTATAAAAGCTCTGTAAACAGGTACATTTGACCCTCCATAAACTAGCTAGAAGTTATCAATAAAAGCTCTTTGAAATTCCATCGGGAACTTTCGAGATTAACAAATTTCGAACAAGTCACGGAAAGAAGTTTTGGAAAACTTCCCAGTTTTTACAGCCTGAAAATACTGATAAGACGGTATGTCAATAAAACTATGTATCCCAGAATAAACTAATAGTTTGTACAATTGTTATACAATTACAATGATTTTCTTCTCTTACTGCATAGAAAATCATATTCTGAGGACAGACGTTCAGGGTGTCAAACTAAAAAAGAAGTAAAGAAACAGGAAAATGCAGTTCCTCGAGACCTATACCAGAAATAATGAGGCGTGTAAAGTTCGAGTCTCTCATGTTTCTTAAGGTAAATAACTAAAACCTGCAGAAACTGAATGCAGACAAGACTAGAAACGCGTGTTGTTTAATGGCATATCACTGCTCGAACGTGGCCCTTCCAATCTGCAGCCCGATACTCTAACCTCTGAACCACACCGATACAGTGAATTAAATTTCCATACGAAATTTGTGATTATGAAAGTCTAAAACCTGTCATTTTCAATACCGTCAAAATATTTCAAACAAGAAATAACGATCTCATAGGTTTTTTTTTTGGTTTTTTTTACTTTAACGCTTCCAGTTTCACCTAGCTGAAAATATTACAGATATATAGAACAAAAACTTACGTATAATTACGTTCGTCAAAATCTTACAGACCCGTAATTATATGTGTGAGAAATTTGTAAGTTTTCTCGTTAAAATCTTACAGACCAAACTTACAACTTTATCACACATATAATTACGCTCTTTAAAATCTTACAGACCAAAACTTACAAATTTATCACACGTATAATTACGTTCGTTAAAATCTCATAGACTAAAACTTACAACTTCATCAAAAATTAATTAATCATTCGTAAAAATCGTTTTATTATGTGAAAACTTTATTTCGCTATCCCTTTTTCGGCTTTTAAAACTGTACAACTTAAGCTGGAGAGCTACTAGTAAAATATACACATATATCCAACTTCGTGTGTACAGTGAGTCAACCAGCTTTGTTCTCTCCCATCATCACCTTCTTATGATACCCAAGAGGAGGGCTTAACTTTAGATGGAATATGGACTCATATTAAACACATTTTTTTAAGTTATTTATGCCCCCAAATTATATGTGGATCAATGAATTTTGTTGGTTACAGGACATATGAATCATACTTCAATACAATACGTTTAATAACAGCTGAGATCCTCCATATATTTTACATAAAAATGAATAATTTCTCTTAATTTTTGGTCGACTCTTTATAAAGAGTTTTCTAACAGACAAGAACATACAATTACTCGGTATGATGCAATATGTGACCTTATATTGGTAGTAAACAGTGTAAAAACAAGTCGGTAATTTCAAAATATGTGACTTTATATTGGTAGTAAACAGTGTAAAAACAAGTCGGTAATTTCACAATATGTGACTTTATATTGGTAGTAAACAGGGTAAAAACAAGTCGGTAAGTTCATAATATGTGACGTTATATTGGTAGTAAACAGTGTAAAACAAGTCGGTAATTTCATAATATGTGACCTTATATTGGTGGTAAACAGTGTAAAAACAAGTCGGTAATTTTATAATATGTGACCTTATATTGGTAGTAAACAGTGTAAAAACAAGTCGGTAATTTTATAATATGTGACATTATATTGGTAGTAAACAGTGTAAAAACAAGTCGGTAATTTCATAATATGTGACGTTATATTGGCAGTAAACAGTGTAAAAACAAGTCGGTAAGTTCATAATATGTGACGTTATATTGGTAGTAAACAGTGTAAAAACAAGTCGGTAATTTTATAATATGTGACTTTATATTGGTAGTAAACAGTGTAAAAACAAGTCGGTAATTTTATAATATGTGACTTTATATTGGTAGTAAACAGTGTAAAAACAAGTCGGTAATTTT
>NW_013678301.1:4012-4947 GCF_000517525.1 Limulus polyphemus | reverse complement strand
TCATCTTATTATCATGCCCTAATAAACAATGTTAGCTGTTCATATGACAGTCAGTTCATCTTATTATCATGCCCTAATAAACAATGTTAGCTGTTCATATGACAGTCAGTTCTTATTATTATCATGCCCTAATAGATAAAGTTAGCTTTCCAAAGAACGATCAGTTCTTCTTATTATCATGCCCTAACAAATAACGTTAGCTGTTCATATGACAGTCAGTTATTCTTGTTGTCATGCCGTAATAAATAACGTTAGCTGTTCATATGACAGTCAGTTCTTATTATTATCATGCCCTAATAGATAAAGTTAGCTGTTCATGTGATAGTCACTTCTTATTATTATCATGCCCTAATAAACAATGTTAGCTGTTCATATGACAGTCACTTCTTATTATTATCATGCCCTAATAAACAATGTTAGCTTTCCATAGAACGGTCAGCTCTTCTCAATAATTTTTATTTCTGAAACAAATTCTCTTCAGCATAAACACCATAATGAAAAGTAAAAATTATATTTCCCCCAAATATTATCAGGACAGCTTAATTCCAAACTAATACTGACAAAAGCTTGAAAATGAATAAAATGTGCATCTCTTGTTATGTATTAATGATTCAAATGACCTAAAATGTTAACAATAACTTAATGATTTGTTTGTTTTCAATTTTGCGCAAAGTTACTCCAGAGCTATCTGCGCTATCCGTCCCTAAGTTAGCAGTGAAAGACTAGAGGGAAGGCAGCTAGTCAACACCACTCACCGCCAATTCTTGGGCTACTCTTTTATTAACGAATAGTGGGAAAGTTTTGGTTGCTGGCAAAATGTTTAACAAAATGGATATTGACTTCTCAAACAATAAAAGTGTTTGCACGAAACCGTTTTAGTATTACGTTGATTAAAGTTTCTTATGCACAGCCGTCAAATATAAAGTATATAAAAT
>NW_013678301.1:0-3179 GCF_000517525.1 Limulus polyphemus | reverse complement strand
AAGACACTCATAAAAACAATATACTACCTAAGACACTCATAAAAACAATATACTACCTAAGACACTCATAAAAACAATGTACTACTGAATACACTCATGAAACAATATATTACTCAATACACTCATAAAAACAATATACTACCAAAGACACTCATAAAAACAATATACTATCTAAGACACTCATAAAAACAATATACTACCTAAGACACTCATAAAAACAATTACAACTCAAGACACTCATAAAAACAATATACTACCAAAGACACTCATAAAAACAATATACTACTTAAGACACTCATAAAAACAATATACTACTGAATACACTCATAAGAACAATATACTACTGAATACACTCATAAGAACAATTACAACTCAATACACTCATAAAAATAATATACTATTGAATACACTCATAAAAACAATATAATACTAGATACACTTATAAAACAATATATTACTCAATACACTTATAAAACAATATATTACTCAAGACACTCATAAAAACAATATACTATATTATTATAGGTGACTCAACTTAATATTAACAGGCGTTTTCTTATCTACACGAGACTCGGTAATGATGTTCTATGAAATCGGAAGATATACGGGAAGTTAGTTTTATAAATCAGTGAACATGGCGCCATCTTTTGTTAAGGTAATTAAATATTTCTGTAATTCACTAAAAACATCTAACAGAATTGGCCGACAAATTTAAAATTAACATGTGTTTAAAGATTCCTATGGCAACCTATGGATACAAATCTTGGGCGCTGTTGGTGGCTGGATGATTTTGGGGTGCGTGTTTGCAGGAGGTTTCTCAGGAAACTCAAGAGCAACGAACTGTCTCATAAGCCACTCAAAGTACATTGTCACCTCGAAGTGTTTTTATAATATCTTCAAGCCTAAAATCAGTACCAGAAAACCGGAGTGTTTTTACAATATCTTCAAGCGTAAAGTCAGTACCAGAAAACCGAAGTGTTTTTACATTATTTTTAAGCCAAAAGTCAATAGCAGAAAACCGAAGTGTTTTACAATAGTTTTACGCCTAAAGTCAGTACCAGAAAACCGAAGTGTTTTACAATATTTTTAAGCCCAAAGTCAATACCGAGAAACCGAAATGTTTTTACAATATTTTTAAGCCCAAAGTCAATACCGAAAAACCGAAGTGTTTTTACAATATTTTTAAGCCTAAAGTCAGTCCCAGAAAACCGAAGTATTTTTACAATATCTGCAAGCCTAAAGTCAGTACCAGAAAACCGAAGTATTTTTACAATATTTTTAAGCTTAAAGTCAATACCAGCAAATCGAAGTGTTTTTACAATACCTGCAAGCTTAAAGTCAGTCCCAGAAAACCGAAGTATTTTTACAATATCTGCAAGCCTAAAGTCAGTACCAGAAAACCGAAGTATTTTTACAATATTTTTAAGCCTAAAGTCAGTACCAGAAAACCGAAGTATCTTTACAATATCTGCAAGCAGCAAGATAACGCTTTTGAAAAGAGGGTCATGAAAGGTTGCGTGGAAGAATCTCTTCAAGGATTGGTTAAGGATTATTATGATGAAAGTTAAGATGAGTAAGGTCAGGGATTCTATCCGTATTGTCCTTGAAACAAAACGAAGGATTTAATCCGACTTGAAGGTTTACATAAAAATCGGGTGAGAGATAGTGTAGTAACGAAAAATCGAAATTCCTAAAATATTTTAACCCTACAGTCAAAATGTGAAACAATGCGTACGATAAATCTTGATGCGTTTTTCAGTTCAAAGTAATTTTACTTTTCTGTTGCAGAATTGGAATATATATATATGTCTAATAATCCAGCTGCTAGGCTTAACATACTTTCAGAGATTATTGTTATCTAAAATCTTTCATATTTGTTACTGACGAACAGATAATTCTATTGAAAAACAAAGGTACTTCTTTCACCAAAACATGCTAAGAAAAAACACACACACACACACAAATTAAGATAGAAATAAAAAGAAGTTTGTTTGTGATTAAGCACAAAGCTACACGATGGGCTATCTGTGCTCTGGCCACCACGGGTATCGAAACCCGGATTCCAGCGTCGTAAGTCCGCAGACATACCGCTGTGCCACTGAGAGGGCATAAAAAAAGAAGAGACCGATTAATAGTGACGTAGATATGTAGCTCATTTCAATATCATAAATCATTCGATTATTCTATAAAACTAAAAAAATCTTTTGTTCGGCCAATTAACACTTTATATTAATTAATAATCATTATCAAAATCTAAAGTTAAGTTTCGAACGATAAGCCAGTTTTTCTTTTGGTTTTTTTTTTTTTCAAGCTTAGTTTTTGTGTTTTTTTATCATTTAATTAAACCAATATAAATAATCAGGCATTAAAACAGATTAAAGGGTTATTCAAAGCATGGTGAGAGTCCTCTAATCCAGGGGTTGTCAAACTGGGAGCAGCATTAAAGTTTCAGTGGGGCCGTAGAAAATACACAATACTCATAAAATACTCGGTATCTACACGTATATATTCATTGGGTGTGGGGCCTCAGTTTGGGAATCCAGAAATTTCTTAAACTCGGTGTACTGGTAGAAGAAAAAGAACACTACTGTACAAAGTGAGGAATAAGACTGAACTCGTTAAGCTCATGTATATAGATAAAAAACAAGGTGTCTGAAAAGTCTGGAACTATGGGTGATTTGCAGCTTCTCTTAATTTCAGACACGTGACTGATTATGGTTTTGTCAAAGCATGAGAAGGTTGAGTTAATCCTGCTGTTAATCCAAGCTTCTTTCGAATTACAAGTACAGCATGTGGAACACGTTCTGTAAAATTCGTTGAAGTGCCTATGGTTCCAGACTTTTCGGACACCTTACAGAGAGAGAAAAAAGGACAGCATTTCTTAAACTCGAGCATGTAAAGAGAATAAAAAGACTGAATTTATTAAAATAGGGTATCAGATAATGCCAGTCACTGCAGTATAAGAAATATGGAACTTCTGTTACTTGTATAGAATGGAATACAGCAATATTTGTTCACCAAGTGTCCATGTTACTTGTACAGGATGGAATACAACAATGTATGTTCATCAAGTGTCCATGTTACTTGTACAGAATGGAATACGACAATGTATGTTCATCAAGTGTCCATGTTACTTGTACAGAATGGAATACGACAATGTTTGTTCATCAAGTGTCCAT
>NW_013678300.1:8661-11397 GCF_000517525.1 Limulus polyphemus | reverse complement strand
AACTTTAACGTTCAAAACCTTCTTGTCTGTTTACATGATGTGTTTCTTTAAAAGTTGTATAACTTTAACGTTCTACATCCTCTTGTCTGTTTACATGATGTGTTTCTTTAAAAGTTGTATAACTTTAACGTTCAAAACCTTCTTGTCTGTTTACATGATGTGTTTCTTTAAAAGTTGTATAACTTTAACGTTCAAAACCTTCTTGTCTGTTTACATGATGTGTTTCTTTAAAAGTTGTATAACTTTAACGTTCTACATCTTCTTGTCTGTTTACATGATGTGTTTCTTTACATTGCTTTGCTCCTCCACAAAGAAAACTACATGGGTATTGGAGAAATATTCGTCTCTCTTTCTATTCCCAGGAAATATTTTACTGTCACATAAAAAGTACTAATAACGTTTTGACTTTAGCCGGAAGCTGAGTTCATAGCTTCTACTCGTTTCACTATTTCCTGATACAATATCCTAGACCTGTTCTTCTCTACCACTAATGTAAAGTGTGTAAATGTTGAATTCAACAAAATCGTAACCGTCTTCATGAAACAATGGCGTTTATGAAATGTTCACAGTTTACTCCACAAACCCAACCTTCAAGATGTGCCAAGGTCAACATTGAATACAAATGTGCCTGTATAACACCACCATTTGTCGTACTGAACCCTAACAAAAAGATGGCGGTGTTACCTTAACAACGACGTTACCAACTTCACCAAATCGCTTGAGCTTTCTCCGTATCGTCCAATAAGCACGTTCTCAGATGAAACTAGAAACGTGTTTGGACTACCTTCGATCACGTGATTCAAATTTCAAAGCTATCACTAACTAGGCGATTAACAACGACAGTTGAAAGAGATAATTTGAAATTAAAGCTACTGTATGAAATAATCTTTTTGAACTCAAGCAAGCAAACTAAGAAATTTACATGAAATGAAGTAAACAATACTAAACTGCTGTAGGAACGAAAAGATATCAGTAATATTTATCCCAAATATCTTGTTTAATTTGCGAGACGGATATGACAAGAATGACTAACGTATAACTACTACCAAAAGGTGTTAAAAAGTTTGGAATCATTGGTTAGTTCTAGTTTTCATGACAATATATATATACTTTAACAGGTGAAACGATTAAAGCCCGCCAATTTTATTGAAAACGGTGACAAATGTGGAATTTATAAAGTTTAAGGATCTATTTTTTCTGCGTAATAATAAATGTTATTTGCCGGAGAGAAATCATCAAAGAACACCAAATCGACGTGTATTCCTACTATCATAAGTAAGAGTGTTTTAGTAAGTTTGTTTGGTTGTTTTGAATTTCGCACAAAGCTACACGAGGGCTATCTACAGTGAAAGACTAGAGGGAAGGCAGGTAGACATCATCGTCAATGTTTGGGCTACCAACGAATAGTGAGAATGACCATAACGTTATAACGCCCCCACATTGCTGAAAGGGCGAACATGACGGTCCAGGTTTCTTAGGAAGAACAACGGAAAGGAGCGATGTTACGATTACTTTTTCCACGGACAGAGGGCAGCAGTTAAAGACAATCATAACATTTAAGTATATACTCAGTGAAATATATATACGATAAATAAAAATTGTCTGTAAAATTCTCCACATTTGATGTATCACCACTTCACCAGAAGTAAGTAAAAACATCGAACAAGAAGATCGTGATTTAATTAACTCTCATCGCCACAAGTAAAAAAAGAAAAACTTCAGGACTTTAGACTTTCCACGGGCCTAATTTTGGCCTAAAGTTATTTCTCAGAGTAGGACAAACAGCAGCCATGATTTACTAACTTTACAAACGAAGATAAATGACCATTTCAAATTATTATGATGTTTCAAGGTGTTGACAGAAAATGCTAGTTTCGGGAGTCAGAAATCAGAAGTTTGTAATGTCGTAATACATCACAGCCAAGTCAGAGTTTCGAGGTCTGCTATTGACGACAAACCCACTGGGGACACCCCGTCAAACGTTACGAGCCTCAAAAGTAAGATATGTATATTAGCAAGCTGTAGATTTAAACAGAGGGTGTATATACTAATTTCATACCCTCTAAGTGCCCAAAATAGGGTTAGTGATAGAAAAACGGTGCAGTAAGCTGAGCCACCGAACGGTCTCGAGAAACACTAGATAGTGTCTAACGTCGAATTTTTAAGTTATTATGATTTTGTATCTTGTTTTCTTCAATCGGCTGAACTTGGAAATAATAGGCTATTGAAGACTTGAAATAACGAGTTTTAAATAATTTTGTTTTTATCACTAAATAACTTTCGGAATAATATTTAATTTTCATTAAATAAAGTTTTATAAACTATAATACATTTCAAATCACTGAACTCAGATTACTTAACTAAACAAGTTGGTTTAAAATGTTTGTACAGAGTTGACTACACAACAGAGACTTGTTCTAGCGATGAATCTTACAGAGTTGACTACACAACAGAGACTTGTTCTAGCGATGAAGCTTACAGAGTTGACTACACAACAGAGACTTGTTCTAGCGATGAAGCTTACAGAGTTGACTACACAACAGAGACTTGTTCTAGCGATGAATCTTACAGAGTTAACTACACAACAGAGACTTGTTCTACCGATGAATCTCACAGAGTTGACCTCACAACAGAGACTTGTTCTAGCGATGAATCTTACAGAGTTGACTACACAACAGAGACTTGTTCTAGCGATGAATCTTACAGAGTTGACTACACAACAGAGACTTGTTCTAG
>NW_013678300.1:2314-7741 GCF_000517525.1 Limulus polyphemus | reverse complement strand
GCGATGAATCTTAGTCAACTCTGTACACAACAGAGACTTGTTCTAGCGAAGAATCTTACAGAGTTGACTACACAACATAGACTTAACATAAACAGAAGCCTCAACAACACATGAAACAGAAGCCTTACCAATACATGAAACATAAGCCCTAACAACACATCAAACACAAGTTTTAACAACACATCAAGCAAACAGGAGCTGATATGGGTATTGAACATTTTTATATGAAAAGCACAAAACAAGTAACAACGTTTCGACCTCCTTAGGTCATCATCAAGTTAAGAAGGAGATTTGAAAAAGTGACAGTTTTATAGTGTCATAATAAACACGTTATGTTTGGTTTATAGTGTCATAATAAACACGTTATGTGTGTTTTATAGTGTCATAATAAACACGTTATGTGTGTTTATAGTGTCATAATAAACACGTTATGTTCGGTTTATAGTGTCATAATAAACACGTTATGTGTGTTTTATAGTGTCATAATAAACACGTTATGTTTGTTTTATAGTGTCATAATAAACACGTTATGTGTGTTTTATAGTGTCATAATAAACACGTTATGTTCGGTTTATAGTGTCATAATAAACACGTTATGTGTGTTTTATAGTGTCATAATAAACACGTTATGTGTGTTATATAGTGTCATTATAAACATGTTATGTTTGGTTTATAGTGTCATAATAAACACGTTATGTGTGTTTTATAGTGTCATAATAAACACGTTATGTTTGTTATATAGTGTCATTATAAACACGTTATGTTCGGTTTATAGTGTCATATTAAACATGTTATATTTGTTTTATAGTGTCATTATAAACATGTTATGTTTGGTTTATAGTGTCATAATAAACACGTTATGTTTGTTTTATAGTGTCATAATAAACACATTATGTTGTATTTAGTGTCATATTAAACATGTTATGTTGTATTTAGTGTCATAATAAACACATTATGTTGTATTTAGTGTCATATTAAACATGTTATGTTGTATTTAGTGTCATAATAAACACGTTATGTGTGTTTTATATTGTCATAATAAACACGTTATGTTTGGTTTATAGTGTCATAATAAACACATTATGTGTGTTTTATAGTGTCATTATAAACACGTTATGTTCGGTTTATAGTGTCATATTAAACATGTTATATTTGTTTTATAGTGTCATTATAAACATGTTATGTTGTATTTAGTGTCATGACACCTTTTATAAGATGCCAGTGTCTTTTAAATTAATCAACAAACGCAGTAAGTGTCACGCTATGCCTAATGTTTCTACCCTCTTTTATCAGTTGTCATAAACTAGAAGAATAAAATAGATGGCACTACCTAACTATATAACTGATTTATATGCAGCTACTGAATTGTTGAAATTACTCTCTCAATCTCATTAGTTCTGGTTTGTTGTAAAACTTCCAGCCTCTATTTATTTTATTAAAAACAAGGGTTTTCCTATCATTTAATGAAACTTATCTGCTATACACACAATCCAAAAGCCATTTTAATTCTCGTGCTATAGAGGCACTACCTACCCCAAGCGACCACGAGGCGGGATATATTGTATAAATCTCACTTGTAACAACTAATAATGGATCTAACATTTTGTTCAAGATTCCTCGTATTTGTTCTTTCCTTAAGCCAATCACAGAGCTCGTAGCTTCACGTGTACCGTCCTTCTCGAGTTACAAGCATGTTATTTAAAGAAACTTGTAGCAGCTCTTCCTACTGTAGCCTAGAATCCTGCGCCTTCAGATTGGTCACACGCACCAGGGGCGGGGCTTACCGGCAATTCACAGTGGAGTGGTTGTAAGTGCAGCAGAGTTTTGTTTACCATACATACGGCGCTCGAGAGAGAGACGACTTTACATTAGATTAGTAAGCAGTGTTTTCACCGAGATGTTAGTGCCATCAGATATGACGACAACGCAATCCAAGCTGCTCTACCAACTGAACAAATTCTATGGAGACAGGGTCCAATCTCGGAAAGCAATCATCTCCAAGACGGTCAGTGACGTCTGCAAGGTGGTGCAGGACGTTCTAAAGGAGGTGGAGGTGCAGGAACCCCGCTTTATCTCCTCGCTTAATGAATGTAACAGTAGGTTCGATGGATTGGAGGTGCTTTCACCCACCGAGTTCGAGGTGGTTCTTTACCTCAACCAGATGGGGGTTTTTAACTTCGTAGACGACGGATCTTTACCTGGGTGTGCCGTGTTGAAGCTCAGTGACGGCCGAAAGCGTTCCATGTCGCTCTGGGTAGAATTTATTACGGCATCGGGATACCTGTCGGCGAGGAAGATTCGGAGCCGTTTTCAGACACTTGTGGCTCAAGCGTGCGACAAGAGTAGCTACAGAGAGGTGGTCAAGATGGTGGCCGATACCACCGAGGTCAAACTGCGGATCCGCGAGCGCTATGTTGTTCAGATCACGCCCTCTTTCCGCTGCAGCGGACTCTGGCCGCGATCAGCTGCCCAATGGCCAATCCCTCACAACCCTTGGCCTACTCCCAACCTGATAGCCGAAGTGAAGGCTGAGGGTTTCGACCTCTTGTCCAAAGACTCCGTCTCCCTGCATGGAAAACAATCCTCAATGGAAGGCGACGCGTGGGTGCTGAACTTCACGGAGGCCGAGAACACCCTTCTTATCGGCGGCTGTCGGAAGAAATGTCTCAGTATCCTGAAGACGATGCGGGACCGCCACCTGGACCTGCCGGGCAACCCCGTCACGAGCTACCATCTGAAGACCCTACTACTGTACGAGTGTGAAAAGCACCCCCGGGAGCTGGAGTGGGACGAGGCGAGTCTAGGTGACCGCCTGAACGGCATTCTCCTACAGATGATCTCGTGTCTACAGTGTCGCCGCTGTCCTCACTACTTCCTCCCTCAGCTCGACCTCTTCAAGGGGAAGTCTGTCAATTCCCTCGAGAATGCAGCCAAGCAGTGCTGGCGCCTGACCCGGGAACTAATGACCAGTCAACGTTCGTTAGAGAAGCTGTGAGGTATCTAACAACAAACTAAAGATAAAATACACTGTGAAACCAGTAAACTCCTCTCTAATAAAGTACAGCAACAATTTCAAAATCCAGTCAATAAAGTGTTTGTGTGTAATGTAAAACCGAAGGTATCGCACTATGTGTATCACTCAAACCTCACGGCAGCTAGTGTACGTTGGTGAAAACATCTGACAAATTCAAGAAATCATTTTATACACGAGTCCCCTTCTCAGTTTGTCTGCTCACCACAAGGAAAGTACTGGTGGAAATATATTCAGTTGTTCACCTTGCAACAGGTGGGATTACCTGTGGTGAAACCAAATCATACACAGTTCTTGGTGTTGCTGAATATATTTATTTAGAGATTTTTTTGTATCATAAGAGCCAACACACAGTAGTGTAGATTGTTTTTGTACAGTAAATAACGGTGGTGTAAATTGTTTTTGTACAGTAAATAACGGTGGTGTAAATTGTTTTGGTACAGTAAACAACAATGGTGTAGATTGTTTTGTACAGTAAACAACAGTGGTGTAGATTGTTTTTGTACAGTAAACAACAGTGGTGTAGATTGTTTTTGTACAGTAAACAACAGTGGTGTAAATTGTTTTCTTCAATAAACAACAGTGGTGTAGATTGTTTTTGTACAGTAAACAACAGTGGTGTATTGTTTTTGTACAGTAAACAACAATGGTGTAGATTGTTTTTGAAAAGAAAACAACAGTGGTGTGGATTGTTTTTGTATAGTAAACAACAGTGGTGTAGATTGTTTTTGTACAGTAAACAACAGTGGTGTAGATTGTTTTTGTACAGTAAACAACAGTGGTGTAGAATGTTTTTGTACAGTAAACAACAGTGGTGTAGATTGTTTTTCTACAATAAACAACAGTGGTGTAAATTGTTTTTGCACAGTAAACAACACTGGTGTAAATTGTTTTCTACAATAAACAACAGTGTGTAAATTGTTTTTGTACAATGAACAACAGTGGTGTAGATTGTTTTTGTACAGTAAACAACACTGGTGTAAATTGTTTTTGTACAGTAAACAACAGTGGTGTAGAATGTTTTTGTACAGTAAACAGTAGACACACATGCTGGTTTGTTTTTGTACAGTAAACACTGACGATTTAACTTTAAATCCGCTGTTTGTTGTTCACTTACATCACAAAATAATTTTTATGAGAAAATAACGCATGATCAACTTTAATATCAGTTACTGTAACAATGATCAACTTTAATATCAGTTACTGTAACCATGATCAACTTTGATATCAGTTACTGTAACCATGGTCAACGTTAATATCAGATACTGTAACCATAATCGCCTTTAATATCAGTTGCTGTAACCATGATTAACTTTAATATCAGTTACTGTAACTATGATCAACATTAATATCAGTTACTGTAACTATGATCAACTTTAATATCAGTAACTGTAACCATGATCAACTTTAATATCAGTTACTGTAACCATGGTCAACATTAATATCAGTTACTGTAACCATGATCAACTTTAATATCAGTAACTGTAACTATGATCAACTTTAATATCAGTAACTGTAACGATGATCAACTTTAATATCAGTTACTGTAACCATGATCAAGTTTAATATCAGTTACTGTAACCATGATCAACTTTAATATCAGTTATTACTGATATTAATGTTGATCATATTTACAGTTACTGATATTAAAGTTGATCACAGTTACAGTAACTGATATTAAAGCTAATCATAGTTACAGTTACTGATATTAATTTTGATCATGGTTACAGCGTTTTGTTACTTAATTCAAGGAACAACTATGTAAATGTATAGAAAATTATAAAAAATTATTTGATAGAAACTTGTATCAAAACTGAACACGGTTACATAACCTATATTAATGTTGGTCATGGTTACAGTTACTGATATTAAAGCTAATCATAGTTACAGTAACTGATATTAATGTTGATCATACTTACAGTAACTGATATTAAAGCTGATTATAGTTACAGTAACTGATATTAAAGTTGATCATGGTTACAGTACCTGATATTAAACTTGATCATGGTTACAGTAACTGATATTAATGTTGATCATGGTTACAGTAACTGATATTAAAGCTGATCATCGTTACAGTTACTGATATTAAAGTTGATCATAGTTACAGTGTTTTAAAAAGGTTAAATAGTTTTCCCGGTTCACAGCCGTGTAAACAGACATGCTCATGCTAATAGTGTTACTACTTCATTTCCTTTCTCTGTTGGTTATCCAGTTACACCGAATACACTGGCACATATGTGTTACTAAAGGTTCCTCCCCTTGAATAAATACAAGTTTGTTTTACTGTGTAACAATTGGTTTAACTTACACTTGGATCAGTTGTTTGTG
Source organism: Limulus polyphemus (assembly GCF_000517525.1). Classification (NCBI taxonomy): domain Eukaryota; kingdom Metazoa; phylum Arthropoda; class Merostomata; order Xiphosura; family Limulidae; genus Limulus; species Limulus polyphemus. The sequence continues at coordinate 2,382 of NW_013678300.1, read as the reverse complement.
TTGTTGTTATTTTACTGTATAACAATTGGTTTAACTTACACTTGGATCAGTTGTTTGTGTTGTTGTTA
>NW_013678300.1:0-1566 GCF_000517525.1 Limulus polyphemus | reverse complement strand
CTTTCACGTCATTTTGATACGTCTTGTAGGCCACTCAGCCAATTGAATACATCCTTTCACATCATTTTGATACGTCTTGTAGGCCACTCAGCAAATTAACTACATCCTTTCACGTCTAGTAGGTCACTCAGCCAATTAACTACATCCTTTCACGTCTAGTAGGTCACTCAGCCAATTAACTACATCCTTTCACGTCCTAGTAGGTCACTCAGCCAATTAAATACATCCTTTCACGTCTAGTAGGTCACTCAGCCAATTAAATACATCCTTTCACGTCTTGTAGGCCACTCAGCCAATTAAATACATACTTTCACGTCTAGTAGGTCACTCAGCCAATTGAATACATCCTTTCACGTCTAGTAGGTCACTCAGCCAATTAAATACATCCTTTCACGTCTAGTAGGTCATTCAGCCAATTAAATACATCCTTTCACGTCATTTTGATACGTCTAGTAGGCCACTCAGCCAATTGAATACATCCTTTCACGTCTTGTAGGCCACTCAGCCAATTAAATACATCCTTTCACATCATTTTGATACTCCGCTGATTCTGATCTTTCAGTTTATACCACAAAATGTGTGAGTGTCTTGTTGTTACATGTTATCACGTGGTTGTCTGTAAATAAAGACTTATCCTAACTTTGTTAGTGTCTTGGTGTTATTATGTTATCACGTGGTTGTCTGTAAATAAAGACCGATCCTAACTTTGTTAGTGTCTTGTTATTATGCTATCACGTAGTTGTCTGTAAATGAAGACCGATCCTAACTTTGTTATTGTCTTGGTGTTATATCTTATCACGTGGTTGTCTGTAAATGAAGACCGATCCTAACTTTGTTACTGTCTTGTTGTTATATGTTATCACGTGGTTGTCTGTAAATAAAGACCGATCCTAACTTTGTTAGTGTCTTGTTGTTATATGTTATCACGTGGTTGTCTGTAAATAAAGACCGATTCCAATACTATAAACAGGCGTATATGTTATTAGGTTTGTTGAGTCAATAAAATATTAATGATAATCATGAAAGAATCCGTTACAAGTTACAATTAACTCACACCATCTTGTAGAAAGAAGGTCAGAGGCTGAGGCGCCTGTCTAATTTTATTTAAATCTTTAAGTACTCAAGACGTCTGTAATGGAGCTTATCTAATATATTCCTGTCACTCCAAGAGCCTTTTAACAGCTTATAACTGCTGTGTCATTAGGCTTACCCTTTTTTCACACGTTCTTTGAGGTCGTCTCGTTTTGAGAACGCGCAGAAACCGGCTGTTATCAGAGGCCGACAGCCACGGAATTGGGAGATGACAGTGTGGGAGACACACAAGCCTTGATGCTGATAAAATATTTTAGTAAATAGTTGATGATAAATGATGGGTCATTTGAGAAACGACAGCTATCAATACAGCTCTGCTTGTAAAAAGGCCGTCCAAACAGCGATTAAACATCCAGCTTCAGCTTCTCTAACAATTTTAACCGTTTTAACAATTTCAAACTTTCAGGTAACATCCCGTTTCAACATATACTGAATCAGTTTCAACATATACAATCAGTTTCAACATATACTGAA
>NW_013678299.1:0-9733 GCF_000517525.1 Limulus polyphemus | reverse complement strand
TAACATGTGTGTAGGAGTAAGTGTCACTATTTCCATGTATTGTTGCTGGTGTGTAAAGACCGATTACCCATTATTAACATGTGTGTAGGAGTAAGTGTCACTATTTCCATGTATTGTTACTGGTATATAAAGACCGATTACCCATTATTAACATGTATGTAAGAGTAAGTGTCACTATTTCCATGTATTGTTGCTGGTGTGTAAAGACCGATTACCCATTATTAACATGTATGTAGGAGTAAGTGTCACTATTTCCATGTATTGTTGCTGGTATATAAAGACCGATTACCCATTATGAACATGTGTGTAGGAGTAAGTGTCACTATTTCCATGTATTGTTGCTGGTATATAAAGACCGATTACCCATTATGAACATGTGTGTAGGAGTAATTGTCACTATTTCCATGTATTGTTGCTGGTATATAAAGACCGATTACCCATTATGAACATGTGTGTAGGGAGTAAGTGTCACTATTTCCATGTATTGTTGCTAGTATATAAAGACCGATTACCCATTATGAACATGTATGTAGGAGTAAGTGTCACTATTTCCATGTATTGTTGCTGGTATATAAAGACCGATTACCCATTATGAACATGTGTGTAGGAGTAAGTGTCACTATTTCCATGTGTTGTTGCTGGTATATAAAGACCAATTACCCATTATGAACATGTGTGTAGGAGTAAGTGTCACTATTTTTTTTTGATTTCGTGCAGTGCTACTCGAGGATCATCTGCGTCAGCTGTCCCTGATTTAAAAATGATAGACTAGAGGGACAACAGCTAGTCAACCCCACCCACCGCTAACTCTCGGATTTCTCTCCTACCAACGAAGAGTGGGATATTATAACGCCCCCCACAGCTCAACTGGCTAGTATGTTTGATGACGAGATTCAAACTCGCAACACGCAGAATGCGACTTGAGCGCCCGAACCATTCGATCTTTTATTTGTTTGTTGTTAAGCGCAAAGCTATCCAATGGGCTACCTGTGCTGTTCCCTCCACGGGTATCGAAACCTAGTTTTTAGCGTTATATATACCTTCGGACATACCACTGAGCCACTGGGAGCTGATTTATGTGAGTAATTAGTGTGGTACTCTAGACGCGCGCGCCTATTAGCTGCATCAGGGAGAGGAGGTAGAAAAGTCCCCTAAGTGGCACCAGAAGTCGATGACGTCATAATTCAACAAATTGGCACCAGAGGGGGTGTTGGTAGAGGAGAGGGAAGGATGATGTGGTCATCTATGATGAGCGCGCAGATATTTCGCGAGTGAACCACCAGAGGGTGGTGTAGAGCAACAGATATTAATGTATCTCAGTATGTGATTACATTATCAACTTTATAGTTTTCGCGTCAGTATCAAAACAAAGTCTTAAAATTAAAATATTTTATTAAATTTGTATAATGTTGTTTCTATAGTTATCAGTACTGAAAAGTTTTTAATCTGTATCACATTACAGTTTCAGTTTATAAGTAAAACTTATATTAAGTCTGCAGTTTTAATTTCTAGTTCTTATCATTATCGCCAACTTTACCATTTTTGTACATATGTAACTGCATTATGTGCGTTTTAGAAAGGCAAATGTTGTTACTGTAGGCAGATAGTGTTACTAACACATTTAACATACTTTAGAATATGATTATAGTTTTCACTTCTATATTTAATTTGCACGACATACTTTTTTGTGTTTTCTGAAGTTTTATATGTAACACACTTATAACTAATTCATTTGTCTTTATTTCTATAATTAATGTATTGTATAACTTACTTTTACATCTATTTGCCCTGAAAAGGGCATTTATTTAAATCTCTAAATAATATACAATAATTTAATTTTCATATTTAGTTTTATAAATTGATTTACTTCGCTAAAATTTAATCTTAAAAAGGATCTATATAAATAGTTATGTTTAACCATTACCATTATAGAAAATTATATTCTTACCTTTCTGTAGATATTTTCACAAATCTTTGTCTAGAGCTTGTTTCTTGCTGGTTTGGAACATTACTTTTAGTGCTGATAGATCTCTACTAAAACTAATAGCATTTACACTTCTCTCTGAGATTAACATTGAAAGTATATTATAGAAAGGACACACACAGAAACTTCAAACAGTGTGGATGCTTCAAACCTATTACTTATTTAGTCTAACTCATCAAATATGATCAAATATCATATTGGATCCTTCACTATAACACCGTATCATATTGAATCCTTCAATGTAACACTGCATCATATTGGATCCTTCAGTGTAACACCGTATCATATTGAATCTTTCAGTGTAACACTGTATCATATTGAATCCTTCACTGTAACACCGTATCATATTGAATCCTTCACTGTAACACCGTATCATATTGAATCCTTCAATGTAACACTGTATCATATTGGATCCTTCAGTGTAACATCGTACCATATTGAATCTTTCAGTGTAACACTGTATCATGTTGAATCCTTCACTGTAACACCGTATCGTATTGAATCCTTCAGTGTAACACCGTATCATATTGAATCCTTCAATGTAACACTGTATCATATTGGATCCTTCAATGTAACATCGTACCATATTGAATCTTTCAGTGTAACACTGTATCATGTTGAATCCTTCACTGTAACACCGTATCATATTGAATCCTTCACTGTAACACTGTATCATATTGGATCCTTCAGTGTAACATCGTACCATATTGAATCTTTCAGTGTAACACTGTATCATATTGAATCCTTCACTGTAACACCGTATCGTATTGAATCCTTCAGTGTAACACCGTATCATATTGGATCGAACTGGCTAGGAGTATGTAGAGGTAAACAAGCAGCCATAGCCTTCTGAAGCATACTTAATTACTCCAGCTTAAGTGAAAATACGAAGGATTTATTCTGGCTAAACCATGGTTTTACACTATGGCGTTTGCCTGGTCACTAGGTGTAATACAATGTGGTATTTACTTATTCACAGGACCGCTGGTTGGATACGTTACCGTTGAGCTAAGGATACTGGTGTCATTATCAACCTGCAAGAAGATATGGCAGCTTGTGGAATTAATATTTAATAGTGGTCCAAAAAGGGATTCGCTCATGACCTCAATCCCCTTTCGTGACGTCTCTAGTGAAGTTTTGAGTATTGAGTGGACAGAACGAAACGTCAGCCACGAGAAAGTGCATTTAGGGATGGGGCTGATTCTGGCTAACGAAATGGCGAGAGTAATTGAATAACTAAAATATTTTGTAAATAACGTAATTTCCAAAGAGAACCCTGGATGTGTGAGTGTAAATAACGTAATTTCCAAAGAGAACCCTGGATGTGTGAGTGTAAATAATGTAATTTCCAAAGAGTACCCTGGATGTGTGAGTGTAAACAACGTAATTTCCAAAGAGTACCATGGGTGTGTGAGTGTAAATAACGTAATTTCCAAAGAGTACCCTGGATGTGTGAGTGTAAATAACGTAATTTCCAAAGAGTACCATGGGTGTGTGAGTGTAAATAATATAATTTCCAAAGAGTACCCTGGATGTGTGAGTGTAAATAACGCAATTTTCAAAGTGAACCCTGGATGTGTGATTGTAAATAATATAATTTCCAAAGAGTACCCTGGATGTGTGAGTGTAAATAACGTAATTTCCAAAGAGTACCTGGATGTGTGAGTGTAAATAACGTAATTTTCAAAGAGTACCCTGGATGTGTGATTGTAAATAACGTAATTTCCAAAGAGAACCCTGGATGTGTGAGTGTAAATAACGTAATTTCCAAAGAGTACCAAGGGTTTGTGTGAGTGTAAATAACGTAATTTCCAAAGAGTACCATGGGTGTGTGAGTGTAAATAACGTAATTTCCAAAGAGTACCAAGGGTTTGTGTGAGTGTAAATAACGTAATTTCCAAAGAGTACCATGGGTGTGTGAGTGTAAATAACGTAATTTGCAAAGAGAACCCTGGATGTGTGAGTGTAAATAACGTAATTTCCAAAGAGTACCCTGGGTGTGTGAGTGTAAATAACGTAATTTCCAAAGAAGAACCCTGGATGTGTGAGTGTAAATAACGTAATTTCCAAAAAGTACCCTGGATGTGTGAGTGTAAATAATATAATTTCCAAAGAGTACCCTGGATGTGTGAGTCGTCGTGTCATTAAATGTTTTTAATCTGACGTAATAGGAAGTTTAAGTGGAACGTCATCAAATTTTTCCACTAAAAACGGATAAAACTAGCCGATATAGCAAATAATAACTAAGAATTCGTAACTTAGTTTTTAATATCGAGAGGTCGTTACTTACTGTTGTATTATAGGATCTCGGTGTAGCCTTGTACGCTATTTTGCTTGTCTGAGAGTCGCCAAATCCAAGGTTCGAGCCGCGATATGTCGCTAAACAAGTTCCACACTTTTAGCTGTCGCAGTCAATCCCGCTATTCGGTTAAGAATAGCGACTTAGGCGGTTGGTGTCGCAGAGTGGTTGCCCTCCTTCTTATCAGTAGTTCGTAGTTAGAGATGGTCACGCCTTAATTTTGGAATCCGAAAACTACAATCCAATGCATTAACGTACACAGACAGTAAATTAATGGATAGCAGACCCTCTGAACATGACGTTACTTTGTTTAGTCAAAACTAAGTGATTTTAATGAAAAATTTTTCTAAAGTAACTCTAAAAAATACTTGAAAATTAAACGTTTATTTGTTTGGAATTAAGCACAAAGCTACACAATGGGGTATCTGTGCTCTGCCCACCACGGGTATCGAAACCCGGTTTCCAGCGTTGCAAGTCCGCAGACATACCGCTGTGCCACTGGGGGGGGGGGGAGGGGGCATTTTTTGAAAGTGTAAAAACAAGGAGTCATATCAGAAAACGTTGCTGTAGTATGAACACGGTCATTATTTTTTTAAACCGGAAACGTTTGAAAGAAAAACCAATCTCAGGTCTGAGAATTGAGGCTGAATATATGCATGAGAGGTGGATTACGCAGTGCCACTCAGACATTCAGCAGATTTAAAGTTAATGAATATAAATGTTATAAGATATCAAGTGAGAGACAACATTACATAGACCACTCTAGAGAGAAGGTAACCTCATTGCCTAGTTTGTTTACAATCTCTTCAGGCATGTTGCCCAGCGTGGTTGGTGTATTTCGACAGTGTAAGATTTAGTACCACGGGGCCTTATAGTTGTATTAGAAGTGTAATTAAGCTGTAATCGAAATTACGTTTTGCATGTATATTATTTTTGGGAAAATAACTTTATATTGTAATGCACACTAACATTAACTTCATCGTTTGAACCACAGGGCAATATCATATATTACAAATTTTAATATTTCTGTTCGTGAAGTTTTAATTGCAAGGTAGTTTTTAAATACAAAGTATGTCACGATATAAATAATATTCGAAAAATAATAAAAAAAAGTATTATTATTGTTGGCAACCAAACAACTGGTAGTTCATACAAAAGCCTCGAAACTAGTAGCTTAAGATGTTAAGAAGAAAACACACCACCAACTTTTACCGGAACACTTTCAATCGATAGATCCAATTATCTTAACCTGTGCGGCTTCTGTGTCTGATGAATTCATATGATAATGAAGATGTGTAGAGATAATCGAATAGTTAATTTGGAGATGACTTTAAGTAGAAAGACAAACAATCATACTATAGGATTGGTTTGTTTTGAAATTCGCGCAAAGCTACACGAGGGCTATCTTCGCTATCGGTCCCTAATTTAGCAGTGTAAGACTAGAGGGAAGGCAGCTAGTCCTTACCACCCACCGCCAACTCTTGGGCTACTCTTTTTTACCAAAGAATAATGGGATTGACCGTCACATTATAACTCACCCACGGCTTAAAGGGCGAGCATGTTTGTTGTGACGGCGATTCGAACCCGCGATCCTTAGATTGCGACTCAAGCGCCCTCACCACCTGGCCATGCCGGGTCCATACTATAGTAACAAACAAGTGTGAAAATTATATATGTTTTGCTGTTACGAAAGGTTTCGTTTGTCTGTTAACAAACACAAAGCTGAACAACTGGCTATACATTCTCTGCCCACTATGGGTATCGAAACCCGATTTTTAGCGTAGCAAGCCAGTACATTTACATCTTTTACGCACCTGTTAGAACAGCTTCCAACTCACCATGTTCATAGTCATCCATTAATTTTCGTTGGGTTTGTAAGACCAATTTTTGAATGGAGTTGCGCCCCAGTGGCGCAACGGTATGTCTGCGGACGTGCAACGCTAGAAACCGGGTTTCGATACCCGTGGTGGGCAGAGCGCAGATAGCCCATTGTGTAGCTTTGTGCATAATTACAAACAAACAATTGAATGGAGTTAGATTCTTCTCTGAAATTTGTTTAATACTTGGCGAAACGTCAGCCGTTTCGGTTCGCTCAGTGTACTTTTTATTTCATATCAGCTCACCTGCTTCTGTTCTGATGTTATTCGTCTGTAAGTGCTTGTCGAATCAAGCGCCGTCTTTTATAAGAGTCCCCGTGTCTTCACTAGCTACTTTTGCATCAGATTTATCACTTAGCTTTGAAATTATTACCATTCAGTGCACAGTGCCGAGCAGACTATATATATATTGAGAATTTCTGTGTGGGAAAATTAGTTATCAATCTCGCCTACTAGCGTCACCTCGCGGGTATTACATTGAACTTTTTTTTTGTCAGACGGCGATTTGTGTGTTTGTTGAGTTTTCGCGCAAAGCTACTCGGGGGCTATCTGCGCTAACCGACCTTAATTTAGAAGTGATACTTTAGAGGGAAAGTAGATAGACAGCAACACCCACCGCCAACTCTTGGGCTACACTTTACCAACGAATAATGGGATTGACCGTCACATTATAACGCCTCCACGTTTGAAAGGGCGAGCGTATTTGGTGACGGGTTTCGAACCCGCGAACCGTTGCAAGTTGGCGAAATCCCAAAGTTATTACGTCTGACATATTGGGTGTTGGTCTTTACCCTACAATGTAGCTACAGGAACCGCTTGTGTAATGTGAAGGTAAAACAAACAAAAAACAAAACAGGTGCAATTCGTATTTACCATAATCGGAACAAGACAAAATACCAATAACAGTTTTTTTTATGGCCTGGTGATTAGGGCGCTGGTCATGGTCGCCTTTTCAACAGTGGGGGCATTATAATATTACGGCCAATCCCATTAGTAGCCCAAGATTGGCCTCCCCCCCTAGTGGCACAGCAGTATGTTTGCGGACTTACAACGCTAGAATCCGGGTTTCGAAACTCGTGGTGAACAGAGCACAGATAGTCTATTGTGTAGCTTTGTGCTTAATTACAAACAAACAAACCAAGATTTGGCGACGAGTGGTGTCGACTAGGGTTTCGATACCCGTGGTGGGCAGAGCACAGATAGCCCATTGTGTAGCTTTGTGCTTAATTACAAACAAACAAACAAACCAAGATTTGGCGACGAGTGGTGTCGACTAGGGTTTCGATACCCGTGGTGGGCAGAGCACAGATAGCCCATTGTGTAGCTTTGTGCTTAATTACAAACAAACAAACCAAGATTTGGCGACGAGTGGTGTCGACTAGGGTTTCGATACCCGTGGTGGGCAGAGCACAGATAGCCCATTGTGTAGCTTTATGCTTAATTACAAACAAACAAACAACCCAAGATTTGGGCGACGAGTGGTGTCGACTAGGGTTTCGATACCCGTGGTGGGCAGAGCACAGATAGCCCATTGTGTAACTTTGTGCTTAATTACAAGTGATGACTAGCTGCCTTCCCTCTAGTCTTTCACTGCTAAATTAGGGACGACTAATGCAGATAGCCCTCGGGTAGATTTGTATACGATAATTCTTCGGGATTTCTAATTAATTTCTTAAGTATTCTATAAATTGAACTTATTGATTTATTATGAAAGTTAATCGTAATCTTAAGTTTTTCACCCAGTACATCAACATTTAGTTTACACCCAGTACACCAACATTTAGTTTACACCCAGTACATCAACATTTAGTTTTCACCCAGTACATCAACATTTAGTTTTCACCCATTACACCAACATTTAGTTTTCACCCAGTACATCAACATTTAGTTTACACCCAGTACACCAACATTTAGGTTTCACCCATTACACCAACATTTAGTTTTCACCCAGTACACCAACATTTAGTTTTCACCCAGTACATCAACATTTAGTTTACACCCAGTACATCAACATTTAGTGAAGAGAGTGAAGTTTGCTCAAAAGGCAGTTACGTAAATTGAATAACAGAAGTCGTTGTGATTCGATTTGACAAAAATATATTTCTGATTTATATATATAATGAGCAAAAAAAAAGCAACTCGTTTTTCGTTTATATCGTATCGAAACCAAAATATTCGTACCCAACGAAATCAGGTTGGTCAATTGTAAACTTATTACTTTGTTTTAACACTAGACGGAAACGGAGTTCAGTGAAGATATCTAATTACTAATTAATTTTAATGATGTTTTAATTCGTTAAGAATTGCACATCTTCAGTAAATACGAAAATCGTAATATTAGTCCGATGCATAGTTAACGGCATACTCGAGTAAAGTGACACTTTGACGCTTGGAGTGGACAGACAAACAGAACCATATACGTTTCAGTCTCACTGAAACGAGCCGCAAAATAAACAATTTATATAATTACAATGAATCTCGACCTAGTTTCCAAAATATATGTTTTGTCAGCTAACTCTGTTTGCTGAATTAAAACAGAATGTTATTAGAACATGGCGGATTCACGCTTTCCTTATTGGTGTACAATTCCATTTAGTACATAACGTACTTTGATGTGGCACAGTATCCGGTATCGACACGTACTTTCCACATCATAAAAGACATGACTCTGATATATTCACAAATTCTTCTTCGAAAGCTTATTTTTTCATTTCCTAATTAACTTTGTCTTTTTTTTCGGATTGCCGAAATTCTCCTAACTGTCTGGGTTCTTATGATTCATCCTCGTCGTCAGACGACGTAAGTATAGAATTTTAGTTACATAAAAATATTATTTGCTGTTAGTGTTTTGTTTTCATGAAGAGCCCTTGATTTCTGGATCTATAAACCATCATCGAACCTCCGTACCAATTAAACTAACTTGAATCACGGAGACAAACCTTCTGAAGATTGTACGTTACGCTATCCAGAAGTTAAACATATATAATCGCGAGATAATACAATAATCAATGTTAACTTCTGATCAAAGAAAGTTACCTACTCAGATCAAAACTAAAATTCAATACTGAATATATTTAATTAAATATACCTTCTTTTTTTTTTTGTTACGTTTCATCATTTGGGTACTCGTACTTCTAACGATATTTTTTGGCGGTAAACTCAGTAATATCGCCCGAGGTTCAGCCAGCTTATAGGAGATTTAAATTAGTCTTAAACTCATATATTAATATGATAATAAATGATCAAAACTCTTAATGATAGGAGAGTTTTATTTGTTTGTTTTAAAGCAAACCCGCGCTGGACTGTCTGCTGTGTCCATCACGGGAATCGAACCCCGCATTTTAGCATTGTAAGTCTGTAAACTTACCGCTATCCCACCGGGGTACGTAATATTAAAGGAATAATAGAGTATGGCTCACTTAAAATGCACAAACAATAGTTGTCATGGAGATATATATAGGCCTAATCGAGAGGAATAAATGAAAATCTTAGGAACTGCTAACAAAAAAAAAAAAAAAAAAGATTCAGACTAACAGCATGCATGTAGTAACACACGACAAAGCGTATTTTTTT
>NW_013678298.1:9594-11318 GCF_000517525.1 Limulus polyphemus | reverse complement strand
CGTTGTTGATTTATCTATATTATGAAATTTATTTATATTATGATGTGTACAAGACAACATAGCAAACAACACACCCGTTGTTGATTTATCTATATTATGACGTGTACAAGACAACATAGCAAACAATACACCCTTGTTGATTTATCTATATTATGACGTGTACCAGACAACATAGCAAACAATACATAGTGTGTTGTTTGCTATGTTGTCTTATACACGTCATAATATAGATAACTCAACAACGTCATAATATAGATAAATCAACAACGCTATGTTGTCTTGTACACGCAAACAACACACCCGTTGTTGATTTATCTATGTTATGACGTGTGACAGACAACATAGCAAACAATACATCCGTTGTTGAGTTATCTATATTATGACGTGTATAAGACAACATAGCAAACAACACACCCGTTGTTGATTTATCTATATTATGACGTGTACAAGACAACATAGCAAACAATACATCCGTTGTTGATTTATCTATATTATGACGTGTACAAGACAACATAGCAAACAACAGACCCGTTCGTTGATTTATCTATATTATGACGTGTACAAGACAACATAGCAAACAACACACCCGTTGTTGATTTATCTATATTATGACGTGTACAAGACAACATAGTACGGGGAATCGTACCTCGGATTTTAGCTTCAACTTTCCGCTGTCCCGCCGGAGGACAATTGAGAACGTACTTTTAGAAAATACGTTCACGACATTTCTCCCTAATATGGAAATCTATAACGGAAACAGTTCTAAAAACTACCGAGGGTTGTGTATTGAGAATGAACAGATTTTGATGTTCGGAGTTCCACACATTACTGCAACATTAACTATGAAAAACTGGTGAGAGAAATAATGAACAAACCAACTTAAACGAATATTCACGTGTGGTAAAAACTATTTCATGAACTTACAAAGTTGATTCTTATTTTCAAACTCTACGAACATTGAACTCCAATAACTTACCTTCCTAATTTTGTTATAATCATCTCTGTTCCCTGCTCGAAGAACCTGTCCCACAATTCTTTGTTCTCGAGATAACATTCAACTTTTCTTAGTTCGTCACAGTTGCACCGAGGTTTGAGGGCGCTAGCGTATGGGTTGGAGGAGGTTTTCTTAAGCGAGGCTCTCGTCTTTTGTTTAGTCCCAGTTCCAGTCTGGCTGCGATCCTCCCCGCTTTCTTCAGAAAACGTACTCGCCGGTGAAGACGCCGCTTCCTCTTCGTCATCCGGTGACGGAGACATTCTCGTATCGTTGTCGTCCGTGTCGGAGCATAGCGGCGGAGAATGGCGGGGATGGTCCACTACAACCATCGCTTCACCAGACGTGAGGAGCGAACTTTGTTTATTACCATGGGAGCAACAGTCTGGCGAAGGACTAGGTGACGTTTCTGTAATAGATTAGACATAAACGTCACAAGTCAATATCTAAAAAGAAGTTAGGAATAAATACATTAAAGTTGCACAACTGAGATATCAAAGACGTATTCTGACTACTATGAAACTCCCATATCTCTGTTTTCATATCTAATTGGGCGTATGTTTAAAGTTAGTGAAGCCTATTATTCCTAAGCTCAATATTTAATCCCGATACTGTTGTTGTTTTCTCATCATATTACAAAAACTTTATTTTCTTACTAATGATAATTTTTAGGTAAACACTAAAATTTTAATCCAGTGAAACTACTTTTCACTCCACCTGTCCCCCCGGTGGG
>NW_013678298.1:5548-8594 GCF_000517525.1 Limulus polyphemus | reverse complement strand
GCTGCTATGTTGAAATAGAGTGAAAAGTCGATTGCCGATAGATCAAAATAGAGCGAAAAATCGCTTGTTGGTGGGTTGAAATTGAGTGAAAGGTCGTTTGCCGATAGACCAAAATAGAGCGAAAAATCGCTCGCTGCTATGTTGAAATAGAGTGAAAGGTCGTTTGCCGATTGATCAAATAGAGCGAAAAATCGCTTGTTGGTGGGTTGAAATAGATCGAAATATCGATTGCTTGTGGGCTGAAATGACATGGGTCATCACTTGCTAAAATGTGTTAAAATAAAACGGAATACCACTTTCTAATAACCGATAGGTTCAAATAATGAGAACGTTACTGACGGCTTAATTGTGACGAGTAGAAACCTATTTAGACTTAACATATTAAGACTTACTTAACAATAATTGTTTTGTTGAACTATTAATTTATCAGGTGTTTAAATATTTCATCCGCTTTATAAATATTTTTAGTATCTAATATGTTTGTTTGAAGTTAAGCACAAAGCTACACAATGGGCTATCTGTGCTCTACCCACCACGAGTATCAAAACACGGTTTCTAGCGTTGTAAGTCTGCAGAAATTCCGCTGTGCCACTGGGAGGGGGGGGGGGGTCGTAACTCATATCACAATGTTGGCAGTTGAAATATTATTTCTTCTGTGTTTAACTTGATATTTTCTAAGCGATATACAGATTCAGTAACTACTACCCAGCTTAATGTAACTTAACTTCTGAGCAAGTGACAAACCGGGTCTCAATAAACATCAGAAACACATCCCTGCATGGGTTCAATCCTGATAGCTCAGGTGGCTAAAACACCTGGCCAGAAATAAAAGATAATGTAAGCATAAATCAAGTTCGCCCTTGGACTCAGATTTGCTCCTACTAAAAATGTATTTCTTGAAATCACCTGCCATGTCAGACGTAACTTCAGATCTTACAGTTTAGGCTCAAATTTCACCTTCACCAGTTACCAGCTAAATACGCGTAAAAATAGAGCCTCGGCCGAACAATGGCTGTTTGAATATATTTTGATTGGCTTTTTGGTTTAGCATATCGTTGAAGCAGGTGATTACAAAAAAAAAGGTCGATTGAATATTAATTATGACTGCCATATTTATTTGCAATACCCTTGAAGTGCCAAAAGTAAAAAGAAAAAAAGAACATCAAAATTTACAAACAGCACCTGCTGTACACATATGCTAAATGTAAAACCAGAACAAAAAAGAGGAAACAGTAAAGAATTAAGGTAATTAGTCAAGAGTATTACACAATAATATATGAATGAGTACGTACTAGTATTACGCAAGCTTCTTAAACAATCTTAACTGTATACTGGCTCGTTATCTTAGTTGTAGATTTGGAAAATAAATACAGTGTTACAAGTCCTTATCTGCTACACATGCTATCCCAACATAATCAAAGACGTCGCTGTTTCTAAGATCGTAATGACATCTTCTATATACAAATTTACTAAATTACTTTACTTTTTTTTTGGCCCCTAGTCATTTGGTACTATCTTTAAGCACATCGGGCTTCTTAATGACCTGTACGAAGATAGGCCTATTCCAGGTCTGTGGCATGGACATCCATGTTTTTCGGCATTATACAACATAGTTGGATAACTTGGACTAATAACAAATGTGTCAGCGATTAGAAACAAGTGAAATAAGCAGTGAAAAAATTATTAAGTAGTTTGAAATTAGAATGAAAATATATTTCTAGAATTAGCTCATTTTGCGTTATAAGTTAACGTCGACCAATTTATATTACGTCAACTCGTTATTTAAAAAGGGGATTCCATTCCTAACCAAGAGATCGAAATATTATTACATTCCCGCATTCTCGAGGAACTTTTCAATATTTTTAGTTGGCTTTCCCGATCGGGAATGCATGGTCCATCCGTATTCCTTGAGTTATGACCAATGAAAGTGAACATGAATTAAATAAATAAAACAATTCATAAGGAAATGCAACTTTACATGAGGGAATGTAATCTCCTTGATAGCTTTCCCTGAAGTAAATGTAATTTTATTTCATTATTTCTATCCTTTTATATCTTTCTCTTTTCCTACTCAGCTCCGTTTAGACTTTTTACTTTATTTTTTACAGACTTTTTATACGTTCCTATTTCTCCTCTTTTTTTCTTTTGGAAATTACCAACTATAGTTGTTTCTTTTCTTGTATTTTATCGACACTTTCGTTTAAGTCTTGTTTTTTTGTTTACCTTTAGACATGTTCGTCCTTACGTATTTTATGTAGTTGTTTCTTAAGGAATTCTTTGTTCTTATACTCGAGTTTGCGTACTTCCACTGGTTCTAACATCTCTTCTAGACTATATTTGTATGTATTTACCTTATTCTGTACCTTCTTCCTTGTATCCGTATCTTGCTTCGCGATCGTTTCTCACATCTACTCACCCAACAAGACTTACGTCAGAAATATTTCATGGTGCACCCTTTTAATCTCTTTTCGATCTGTTTATATTCTCTCCTTCTACAACCATTACCGATGTATATAGACACACACATAATTACATATCTATTCAAATATGTATGTAAGGTTTCCAGCTGTAGGACGTCAGCATATTGAAGACACGCCTTTTCTTCCATTTTGATAAACACTGGTCCGCCCCTCTGTTACATGTATCATGCAATTTCACAATCACCTCGACCATAACACATGTTCCATTGAGTACTATACAAACTGTTATTTATATATATGTACTTCGATATACCACCTGATAGAATATATGTTCATTATTACGCCATACCACAGAGATAACATACACGTGTATTTATGCAAATCTGTTACAATTAATATACATTTAACAATGTTTATAAACGTACAGAAAGAAAAGTACAGGCTTCTGTGAAAAATGTACTTATTGAACTAAATATATAAATAAATAAAAGGCATATTTATATGTTTTATTATATTATATAAGCTGTCGTGATTGAATAATACTATATATACCTGTAACTCCGAACAACGCTACATATATACCTGTAACTCCGAACAACGCTACATATATACCTGTAACTCCGAAC
>NW_013678298.1:2681-5457 GCF_000517525.1 Limulus polyphemus | reverse complement strand
CCGAACAACGTTACATATATACCTGTAACTCTGAACAATGCTATATATATACCTGTAACTCTGAACAATGCTATATATATACCTGTAACTCTGAACAATGCTATATATATACCTGTAACTCCAAACAACGCTACATATATACCTGTAACTCTGAACAATGCAATATGTATACCTGTAACACTGAACAATGCTATATATATAGCTGTAACTCTGAACAACGTTACATGTATACCTGTAACTCTGAACAATGCAATATGGTATACCTGTAACTCCGAACAACGCTACATATATACCTGTAACTCCGAACAACGCTACATATATACCTGTAACTCCAAACAGCGTTACATGTATACCTGTAACACTGAACAATGCTATATGTATAGCTGTAACTCTGAACAACGTTACATGTATACCTGTAACTCTGAACAATGCAATATGTATACCTGTAACTCTGAACAACGTTACATGTATACCTGTCACTCCGAACAACGTTATATACCTGTAACTCTGAACAACGCTACATGTATACCTGTAACTCCAAACAGCGTTACATGTATACCTGTAACACTGAACAACGTTACATGTATATCTGTAACTCTGAACAATGCAATATCTATACCTGTAACTCTGAACAACGTTACATGTACACCAATAACTCTGAACAGTGCTATATTTACACCAATAACTCTGAACAATGCTATATGTGTACCTGTAACATTGGTGTAATATTGAAATACAAATATACGCAAAAGAAAATGCGTAACAAACTTTTCTGTATATTGAGTGAAAGAAATCTCGTAATACATATCCTTCTCATACTTAGCAGCACGTATACGGTTATCTAATTATCCGTTAGTAACCAAGGTAACACATCGTTATTACTTTTCACTGATGGATTCTATTGTTTTTGTAGCAACACCGGATTTTAGCTTCGTGTGTTCATGATGTTAATCATTAATAAAGCTAGAGTAAGTATATATAAAGGAATATTAGTTCTCTTCGTGTGCTCATGATGTTAATCATTAATAAAACTAGAGTAAGTTTAAAATGTTTGTTGGATATAAAATGATGACAAGTTTGTTGGGTTAAAGTTTCATTCTGATATACAAGCATACTGTGTTACTCGTTGGTTAACCCTAATAGGATGATGGTATATCTAAAGGAGTATTAGTTCTTAAAATGATGACAATTTTGTTGGGTTAAAGTTTCATTCTGATATACAAGCATACTGTGTTACTCGTTGGTTAACCCTAATAGGATGATGGTATCCAACAAACATTTTAAACTTATACGGCTGGATCTAAATTTAGCAAACAGGCCTAAGTTCTTCAGCCACTACGTGTTTTTTTCGAAAGTTTGTTAAATTTTATGGGCTAACCATTACTGTATTAGCTGCAACAAGTACAAGAGTAGAATATTCATCCTCCAAAATAACTGTAAACGCGGTTCAACTGTGGTTGCTAGGACTGGTTCCATAGCCAAGTCAAAAGGTGACGCCAGAATACAAACACATTAAATAAATACGACGGGTAGTACATCTAAGCTATTTCTGTCGAAGAGATGGATAAATCATCTCAGCCACGTCCTGAAACTATTTATTTATAATTCCAGTGAATTTTTCTCATTCTTCACATTACATAATTTAACAGATTGATAGATACGTACAGATTCAATTCCCAACTGCACGTTGCAGCTGTAATTAGGGTTTTAGGTGTGGTGCAGAGGAAACGAGAACGCTTAAAAACGTACTTTAATTCTACATTTGATTTCGTATATATAGTAACTGCGCATGCTCACAGTTAAAAGTCTGGAATTACCTTTGACAAGCACCACGAAACCGAAGAAGGCTCTATGAAAAACAACAACAAAAAAGAAACTTAACGTATCCCTCTGTCGCAAATCGTCAATATATCACAGTATCCGAATTATATAGGTTCTACATGCAGGAATACAAACTCTTGGCAACGGTTTTGTCATTTAAATAAGACAAAAAATGGAATTTCGGCCCTTTTTTTTTGTTTTTAAATCTTTACTTGAGGAAAGCTCAAATTTATCACAGTGAAGGCTTTTGGTGTTTCTCAACACACACTTTATCTTTAAATATATGCGTCCTGTATTGCCCTATAAATAAAATCATGATATGCATACCAGATGTGTTTTTTTTTGTAACATGCCAATTAATATGGCGTGTTTTTCTATCCATTTCTCGAAGTTTCTAAACAACAACTGCTAGATAATTCATCTTTGGAAAAGCAATTCCGTTAATATATATAGTTTTACTTTAATATATATATTATGGAGAGGTTGCCCAGAGGTTAGCGTGCTCGAACTGTGAATCCGTGGTTCACGTCTCGTTCCCTCTAAAATGCGACCCGCACTTTGTGGTTGTGTGTGTGTGTGTGTCATCAGAGTAACTGTCAAGTCCAACTACTCGACCAGGCAAGAGAAACCCAAAATTTGACTAGCTCATTCCCTTTAGTCTATTACTTCAGAATAGGGGAGGGAGAGGGGAACGACAATATGCAAACAAACTTTCACAACACAGTTGTTATCCAATAGGCCCGGGGAATAACAATATTTTACGACTGTATTTTAAAAGTTTTAATTTTCTTTTTTCACAAAGAATAAAAGAAAACAAGCGGTAGGAATTGTAATTGTATTGAACCTAAAACTCTTTATTTGTTTTTATGAAACAGGTTGAAGGGAAAATTTTTTGATATTGGGATCTTTATAGCTGTCTAATAATTAAAAACAAATTATTAGAAAAAAAACTAAA
>NW_013678298.1:0-2187 GCF_000517525.1 Limulus polyphemus | reverse complement strand
GTAGATACAGATCATAGGGTTTATATACAGATTACAGGCTCTAGATGCAGATCACATATTCAAGTTAAAGATTACTAGCTGTAGATACAGATCATAGGGTTTATATACAGATTACAGGCTCTAGATGCAGATCACATATTCAAGTTAAAGATTACTAGCTGTAGATACAGATCATAGGGTTTATATACAGATTACAGGCTCTAGATACAGGTCACTATTCTAGATAAAGATTACAAATTCTAGATATAGAAAACAAATTCTAGGTACAGAATATAAGCTGTAGATACAGATCATAGGGTTTATATACAGATTACAGGCTTTAGATGCAGATCACATATTCAAGTTAAAGATTACTAGCTGTAGATACAGATCATAGGGTTTATATACAGATTACAGGCTCTAGATGCAGATCACATATTCAAGTTAAAGATTACTAGCTGTAGATACAGATCATAGGGTTTATATACAGATTACAGGCTCTAGATGCAGATCACATATTCAAGTTAAAGATTACTAGCTGTAGATACATATCAAAGATTCTAGATATATGGTAGATTACGTACTAAGAATACATATCACATACTCCAAATTATACGCCAAGCTTCAGACTGTAGACATTTGAAAATCTAGATAGAGATCATAGGCTTTAAATGCAGATCACCGATCAAGCATCAGTCTAAATGCATCTAAGACTATAGATACATATCACTAGATTTATATATAGATCACAGGATCCAGATACAGATAACTAGTCTTAGATATATACCACAGACTCCAGATACAGATCACTAGCTTTAGATATAAATCGCAAGCTCCAGATACAGACCACTAGCTTTATATATAGATCAGTCACTCCAGTTACAGATCACTAGCTTTAGATATAGATCGCAGGCTCCAGATACAGATCACTAGCTTTAGATATATATCACAGGCTTCAGATACAGATCACTAGTTTCAGATATATATCACAGACTCCAGATACAGATCACTAGTTTTAGATATATATCACAAACTCTAGATACAGATCACTAGTTTTATATATACATCATAGGCTCCGGGTACACATCACTAGTTTTAGATATATATCACAGGCTCCCGATACAGATCACTAGTTTTATATATATATATTACAGGCTCCAGATACAGATCACTAGTTTTAGATATATATCACAGGCTCCAGATACAGATCACTAGTTTTATATATATATTACAGGCTCCAGATACAGATCACTAGTTTTAGATATATATCACAGGCTCCAGATACAGATCACTAGCTTTATACATATATCACAGGCTCCAGATCACTAGCTTTAGATATATATCACAGGCTCCAGATACAGATCACTAGTTTCATACATATATCACAGGCTCCAGATACAGATCACTAGTTTCAGATATATATCACAGGCTCCAGGTACAGATCACTAGTTTCAGATATATATCACAGACTCCAGATACAGATCACTAGTTTTATATATAGATCACAGGATCCAGGTACACATCATAGGCTATAGAAATAAACCAAGCTTCAAGCGGGGAACATCTAAAACTTTATCAGCAAAGCTCTGAATACATTTCACAGACTCTATATACAGATCATGATTCTAAAACTGTTTCTAACCGACTAGCAATAGACATTTGGGTAAAATGTATATGTCATTTATAGATCATAAAGTATAGAATATAGATCACAGACTTTGCTACAGACTATAGAGACCTACATATACACGGATCAAGACTAAGAATACATACAGTCCATATACATACCTTAAACTACAAACACCTGTCTCTAGCTACAGGTCACATCACAGGCTTTGCTACAGACTATAGAGACCTACATATACACGGATCAAGACTAGGAATACATACAGTCCATATAAATCCTTAAACTACAAACACCTGTCTCTAGCTACAGGACACATCAAAGGCTTTGCTACAGACTATAGAGACCTACATATACACGGATCAAGACTAGGAATACATACAGTCCGTATACGTCCTTAAACTACAAACACCTGTCTCTAGCTACAGGTCACATCACAGGCTTTGCTACAGACTATAGAGACCTACATATACACGGATCAAGACTAGGAATACATACAGTCCGTATACGTCCTTAAACTACAAACACCTGACTCTAGCTACAGGTCACATCACAGGCTTTGCTACAGACTATAGAGACCTACA
>NW_013678297.1:5398-10728 GCF_000517525.1 Limulus polyphemus | reverse complement strand
GTCAGCTTAGTTGTCATACATCAGTTATGTGAAGTCATGGATTAGTAAGGAAGTCAGCTTAGCCGTTGATACATTAGTTATTGTGAAGCCATGGATTAGTAAGGAAGTCAGCTTAGCCGTTGATAAAGTTAGTTATTGTGAAGCCATGGATTAGTAAGGAAGTCAGCTTAGCTGTTCATACATCAGTTATTGTGAAGCCATGGATTAGTAAGGAAGTCAGCTTAGCTGTTCATACATCAGTTATTGTGAAGCCATGGATTAGTAAGGAAGTCAGCTTAGCCGTTGATAAATTTAGCGATTGTGAAGCCATGGATTAGTAAGGAAGTCAGCTTAGCCGTCGATAAATTTAGCGATTGTGAAGCCATGGATTAGTAAGGAAGTCAGCTTAGCCGTCGATAAATTTAGCGATTGTGAAGCCATGGATTAGTAAGGAAGTCAACTTAGTTGTCGATACATTAGCGATTGTGAAGCCATGGATTAGTAAGGAAGTCAGCTTAGCCGTTGATAAATTTAGCGATTGTGCAGCCCTTGAGTTATGTTATCCGGAGGGCGAAACGTGTTTCGATTGGCCATAGTCCGCACCTGGCGGAAACCCAGGAGCTCGTGTTTTTTGTTTTGTTTCTTCTGTGAAAGTAAAGATCTGTACATTACGTGGTGTAGAATGTTACCTTACACAGGTAGTCCTGATACAGTGATTGGGAGAAGGTCTGGTGTTATCCAATAAAGCAAAGCTTGACGTTCGCATTGTTCGTACTGTACTGGGTGTTCACCTGTCTACACGTATTCGGTATAGTACGTTTCGAAAAAGTTGGAGTGCAGAGTTTATAAAACCAAATTCACAGAAAACTTACATTTTAGCATTTGTTGATTTCAGTAACAAATCAGTTGTTCCTCCGGCTACTTATATTTAGAAAGTCAGCACGAGCGGAGCGACCGTTCCAGTTCTTGTAGTATTTAAAGTAGATATATTTCTTGGTGCCGAGTTGTGGCGATCGTAACATAATAAGGCTCTATAGCTCGGCTACTGGATAATAGTTCTAGCTATTTGTGAAACCACCTTTTAAAAAAAAAAACAACAAACAAAAACACGCAATATAATCAGCGTACGTGTTCCGAGTTCGTATTAGTTGTTTTAATTAACGGTTTGTAACCTCCTGTGTAGATCACATTATCTGTGCCGTCTGCCAAACATTACCATGAGGTCAGATTACCTGTATTCTGTACTATCGTTGTAATGTAATTTCTCACTTATCGCCAGTTTTACCAGGTCATAGGGTAATTCTTATTACTGGTGACCCACCATAAAATGACCACCAGTATGAAAGAAATCAGTTGGTGTTTTTAGGATGTTTTATTTGGGCAAAAGGGAAGCAAAGAGTTAATTTGGGGAGTCAGATAATATATACTTTCATGTTAGTGGAGTCATAATGTAGAGAATTAAAACGTTTAAAAGACTAGATCCTGATATATTAGATAGTGGAGTGTTTAAAAACTAAAATAGGCCTAATACTAATGTCTTATGACAAGGAGAATGAATTAGAATCATGCTCTGCCATCTTAGAGAAAGCGTTCACACCATTGTTGTAATACATTACATGACTTATGTAAATACCGTTCCTTCCCAGCCTGCCTGGTACTGAGCGAAGCTTGTCGTCGACAGTGGTTACTGAGGGTTATTATGCACACTCTTATTCGTCTCGGAAAACCCTAAGCGACTGAATAAATAACGCATTGTTTTAAAACACAGTAGGCTTAATAATGATGTTTTGTGACAAGTGTAATTAATTATATAATATAAACTGTTTTTTTTCTTCAGTTTCTACGTTACTGTTTGTGTTTATGTGGTTTTTTTTACAGCTAACTGACTAACACCACTGACAGTTTATATTTACTACACTGTCATGTTTTGTGGAACTCTAACCAACATTATGGACAGTCTACTTCGGTTACACGTCGTCTGTTTATATTTACTACACTGTCATGTTTGGTGGAACTCTAACCATCATGTTGTAACAGTCATCCACAACATTTTGCTAGTATTGTTACATCATATTGTAACAATCAGGCTCAACACTTTACTGTCATTGTTACATCATATTGTAACAACCAGGCTCAACAGTTTACTGTCATTGTTGAACTATATTGTAACAATCAGGCTCAACACTTTACTGTCATTGTTGAACTATATTGTAACAATCAGGCTCAACACTTTACTGTCATTGTTGAACTATATTGTAACAATCAGGCTCAACACTTTACTGTCATTGTTGAACTATATTGTAACAATCAGGCTCAACACTTTACTGTCATTGTTACATCATATTGTAACAACC
This sequence comes from Limulus polyphemus, assembly GCF_000517525.1. Classification (NCBI taxonomy): domain Eukaryota; kingdom Metazoa; phylum Arthropoda; class Merostomata; order Xiphosura; family Limulidae; genus Limulus; species Limulus polyphemus. The sequence goes on along the minus strand of NW_013678297.1, from coordinate 8,395 downwards.
AGGCTCAACAGTTTACTGTCATTGTTGAACCATATTGTAACAATCAGGCTCAACAGTTTACTGTCATTGTTACATCATATTGTAACGATCAGGCTCAACACTTTACTGTCATTGTTATATCATATTGTAACAATCAGGCTCAACAGTTTACCGTCATTGTTACATCTTATTGTAACAATCAGGCTCAACAGTTTACTGTCATTGTTACATCTTATTGTAACAATCAGGCTCAACAGTTTACTGTCATTGTTGAACTATATTGTAACAATCAGGCTCAACACTTTACTGTCATTGTTACATCATATTGTAACAATCAGGCTCAACAGTTTACTGTCATTGTTGAACCATATTGTAACAATCAGGCTCAACACTTTACTGTCATTGTTACATCATATTGTAACAATCAGATACATAATTTATTTTCGTAACTGAGCTATAATGTTACCATCAAGCACTGAAACAAACTCACAGAAGTTGCTCAACTGTCAAGGGTTTCATATAGTTTCTACGCTGTGGTTACGAACATGTATTTGTTCATTGAAAAGTTTGACTTATTGCAAAGTCCGCCACTTTTAACGTACTACTGGAGTACCGACCCCTTCTGTTCCGATCAGATTCTACTAACTGAACGTACCAAATTTTGACTTGGCATATAAATAAAAAAATGCCAGTGACTCGCCACAGTGAACGTATAAAATGTAGATCTGAAGAACCCACGATGTCGATTTTCTTCTTTACTCGAGTGTTTCAAATATTCTGCAACCGATCATTTTTGTTTCGTTCAGAGCTTTAGCCAATTAGAAGTACTCATCCTTAAACATCGACGATCAAAGGGTTAAGATGTTGTTAATTTGAATCAGTTCACGATCCCTATTGAAACCCTACGTTCTCACTGATCAATAAAACTGTCAGCCATGAAGGCAGTTCAAAATGTTGAGCCTGATTGTACAATAGCTGAAGAATCAGTGGAAGATGTTGTCGTAGATTTAGTGTCGAAAAGTGTTACGAATAGAACAGAAGATTCAAGGTTACCGACAAAAATATTTTGATGTGTGATAATTCTGGTCGATGTGCTCTGATGTGGAAACTATCTGCTGTCTGGCGAGATAACGTATGGTTAACTGATCAGTTTAAATTTTACTACCAGTATCTGTTGAGTTAACCCTTAAACACCTCTGTATTGTCTCATCATTGGACGGAGATTCGAGCCGCTTTTAAAGAGAAGCGATAAGCGTTATATAAATGTGCCACTAACGTTGTTTATAGAGACTAAAAGATCTCAACGCCTCTTTTCTCCACCAGAAGTATCACAGATACCAATGCACATCGTTAAAACAGATATAAAAGAGGGGAACCTAAAACACACTGAAGAAGTAGGTTTGCTGTGGAATATAGGTTTTTATGCTCTATGAGGAGAATGAGATGCTCAATAATTATAATTATATATAATATCACATAAGTGTTACTGGGATAAAGAAACTTATAACGGTTTATGTACACAAATTACATGTCCGAAGTTCTTCATTTAATAATAAGGGATAACCTAAAAAATGTGTGTGAGTTCGAATTGCTCATGTACGCAACCCAGCTGACGTAATGCCGTCTGTCTGATCCGTAATATCTGTTAGGACTTCGTGAAAGTGGAATGTTTGAAATGATCTGTGTTTGTCGAGAAAGTAATTAAAGAAGAGAGGAGTAAAACGCCAGACTAGTGAGACGTGAGCTGTAAGATCGCTTTTCTCCAAGCTAGACACTGTATTGATCGTCTTCCCGCAGAAGGAGGGAAGACTGCTACCATCTTCAAAACGTCTTGCCCTTATATTGTGAAGGTTCTTAAAATGTTGACGTATTAGTCTCCTGAAGAGTAGTCAAATATTCGAACGCGCTCGAGTTTTGGGTCTTTTTTTGTTTGGAATTCACTGACTTTATTTATTCAGTCAGGTACTGATAGTAGTTCAACGTTAGGCTTAGATTTTATATAGTCACTGATAGTTTTTGGTAATGAAACGTAATTACTCTCTTGTATCTAACATGCTATAAATAGCAACAAGGTCAGTGTGCTCTAAGTTCATGCATAATTACAAATTATCTGTTGTATTTGTTCGTTTAAACCTCTCCTTGATTATGGTGTGTAAAACGGCCCCGACAACAAAACATGAATTAACGTCGTATTTTATTTGTAATACTTTCTAATGGAACATAAAATACACGAGTTTTTTTTAATCGAATGTATGTTTGTTGGTAAAGCGCAAAGCTACACAATGGGCTATCTTTGCTGTGCCCACCATGGATGTCGAAAGCGGGTTTTTAACAGTGTGAGCTACTGGGGTTTATCGAACATTCGCCCAAGGGCTCCCTGGTTTGTCCTTTTTACGGTTTGGCAGTAAAATTAAACCATTTACATATAAAAGAACTGTAGTTGTATCAGTACGGGATTTTACAAGATGAATATTATGGCCACCATTAATATTACTGACGCAGAGGTTTTTTTTTTTATGTTTGTTGAATATATTTAGATAACTTAGGGTTAACATTTCTCCACATATCTCTACAAAGCTAAATCAGAATATCATATTATTAATTCTGAAATAAGCTTATAAGACATTATTATATACAATAACACACTTACTAAAGTACTTTTTCAGACAATTTCCCACGAGAATTTTAGAATCAGAGCTTCTACGATATACATTTGATCAAAACGACAAATTATATCTGCTTTTACTGACGTTCAAGCATGGCTCGAGAGAGATTGTTATCTGTTTGAGTCCCCACTCTTTCCTTGAGTACCTGGGCGTGTATTTCACAGCCCAGAAGTTAATCCTATTTGCATGTGTCTGATATGTCGTGTAAAGGATGTGAAACCGACGTGTAACTTTCCAAAATTCACGTGCGACTCTTACAGTTGCTTGGGTTGATTCTTTATGTGGGAATTGTTTGTTTGTTTTGGAATTTCGCGCAAAGCTACACGAGGGCTATCTGCGCTAGCCGTCCCTG
>NW_013678297.1:0-4413 GCF_000517525.1 Limulus polyphemus | reverse complement strand
TTATGTGGGAATACAGAAGGGGAACAAGAAATGATGAAATAGACTTGTTAGATGACAGGAGCTGTTTTGGTACAGTCTCTTGATCCTTGAAGAAAGTACAGCGGGCGAAAACACCATTTTGTAACTAAAGATAGGATTTTTTCCATATGTAAAATTTCGTTTACTATACATTCATTTGGTGAGTTTTTTGTTCTCGCATTGAACTGCGTTACTAACAAGTGAGATATTAGAAACTTCCAGAATTGTTATCTCAAGTGCAATAGGTTTTTTGGCACCATGTGATGTGTAATGAACGTAGTTTTGCGTTCGCGTAGTCACTTTGACAGTTCAGAAAAAAAGAGTGCAGAAAAAAAAAAAACGGGTTGGGGCGTGGTTCAAGTTACCCAAAGGTTTGGTTTCATATTCTAATATCATTAAAGCGGTTCATTTCCACTGTTTTTATCGTTATATACTTCAAAGCTGCGCCACCATTTTAATTTAGGTATATAATAACGAAGAATGTAGGTGATTTTTCTTATCGTAATGGACAAAGGAAGTGTCAATAAAACGTTTAATTGGAATAATCCAAATGGATGTATCATCGTAAAACAGGATGTGTACATTAATTCATGCACTTAGAACACTACAAGAATAAGTATATCATAACATTAGACCACGGAAGAATAAATGCGTACAATCATCATTATGTAGGTTTGTGTGTCAGTAATTTAGTAATAAATTAAATTTTTTAATCACAAGTGTACGGATTTAATGTACCTCAGTTACACGTTCTACATCAGAACGATCTAGTTGGAACGTTCTTATATCACGTGGAATGTCTGTGTATTTTAACATTCTTTCAGTTATACGTTCTACATGAGGACGTTCTTCTATCGTGTTTAGTGTATGTGTTTGAATTCTATTTCAGGTCTTTCTTCGTGGCACTAAGAGGTGTGAGTAGTCAGTCTTTACCATCAACAGAATTACAAGGTAAGATGATTGAACCTAGATAAAATGTGATTAGATTGTTTCTGGAATGTTGATGGAGCAGTCAGTAGAGCTTACTCTGTGGTCTTATAAAAGTAAAATTGGGTTTTGATACCCGCGTTTGGCAGAATCCACACAATTGTGTAAGCTTTGCGCTTAACAAGACAACAAAGAACTGATCATGGTTGTTATGACTTCCACATCAATTTTTATTGATCAATTGAAGAAAAATTTTGACTAACAGTAAAGTCCTAAGCTAATCTTTCTTCGACACATTGGTATTAATTTTAATGGGATACCACGCTTAGTCTCATTTATAGGATATAAGTCGTGAGTATTTTGGTGAAGTTGTGGTGGAGAAAAGTGTAAAAAAACAGACTTCTTTCGTTGTAGTGGTTACCTGGTAACCTGATTATCTGTCCTCCCTGGTTCACTAAAGTAAGCTGCAGAATTAAAACGTAGTTTTATTGTTAAACATTCTTGGTCTCAAACATTGTTGAAAGAGAGGGCGCTATTTTCTGTTATTTTAATTTTATTTGATTGTTAACTTTCCCATAGCTAGAGAATTTACCCGATTATTTTGTTTTATACACAAACCAATGAAAAGTATTTAAAGTTCTGTAAAGAACGCTTCTTGGGGCTCATAGCAGGACAAATTGATATGATTGTGTACTTAACATGACGTGATCAGTGTTTTGGAAGAGTGTCGTCTCTCTGTCGATAAGCTGATGTTCGATACATGTTGTTTGCTAAACTATGGGATACACCCAGTTGGAATGTCATCTGTTTAGATGCAGACACACACACACACACACACACACACATGATATGTCTACAGAGAGATGAATGCTACTGTTGCTGTTGTGTGGAGTTAAACGTAAAACACTCTATGGATCATGCTCATTCAACCACACCCTAACGTCTGTCGAATAGCCCGGATGTTGTAATGGCGCCTGGGAGAATAGAACTTTCATTGTTTTCTTTATTAAAAACTATATTTAAATGATACAATGTACGAAAAAGAAACACACATAATTTAAAGTTTAGGGTTGCAGCTACCAAAGATCTAAACGTTTCTGAAAACTTGGCAATTCATAGTCGCAGTGTGCAAGTTTATGTGTGTGTCACATACGGCGTTTAAAGACTCCCTAAATGTCTAAGAAACCACGTATATGTTTTATCTAAAGTTCAAAACACACGATACGTTACGTTATCAAAGAGTACATGAGACTATATCTTATTGTATTCTTTGTAAGACTGCATCATGTTGTTATCTTTGTGTGTGTGAGACTGTATCATGTTGTTATCTTTGTGTGTATGAGACTATAGCTTATTGTATTCTTTGTAAGACTGCATCATGTTGTTATCTTTGTGTGTGTGAGACTGTATCATGTTGTTATCTTTGTGTGTGTGAAACTACCATACTGTCATCGTAGTGAGACTGTATCATGTTGTTATCTTTGTGTGTGTGAGACTATATCTTATTGTATTCTTTGTAAGACTGCATCATGTTGTTATCTTTGTGTGTGTGAGACTATATCTTATTGTATTCTTTGTAAGACTGCATCATGTTGTTATCTTTGTGTGTGTGAAACTACCATACTGTCATCGTAGTGAGGCTGTATCATGTTGTTTTTGTGTGTGTGAAACTATCATACTGTCATCGTAGTGAGGCTGTATCATGTTGTTATCTTTGTGTGTGTGTGAAACTATCATACTGTCATCGTAGTGAGGCTGTATCATGTTGTTATCTTTGTGTGTGTGAAACTATCATACTGTCATCGTAGTGAGACTGTATCATGTTCTTATCTTTGTGTGTGTGTGAGAGACTGTATCATACTGTCATCGTAGTGAGGCTGTATCATGTTGTTATCTTTGTGTGTGTGTGAAACTATCATACTGTCATCGTAGTGAGACTGTATCATGTTCTTATCTTTGTGTTTGTTTTGATTTTCGCGCAAAGCTACACGAGGGCTATCTGCGCTAGCCGTCCCTAATTTAGCAGTGTAAGAGGGAAGGCAGCTAGTCATCACCATCCACCGCCAACTTTTGGTCTACTCTTTTACCAACGGCTGAAAGGGCGAGCATGTTTGGTGTGACGGGGATTCGAACCCGCGACCCGCAGATTCGAGTACCATACCCGATTCGAGTACCCTAACCACCTGGCCATGCCGGGCCTTATCTTTGTGTGCGTGTGAAACTGTATCATACTGTCATCGTAGTGAGACTGTATCATGTTATCTTTGTGTGTGTGAAACTGTATCATACTGTCATCGTAGTGAGACTGTATCATGTTGTTATCTTTGTGTGTGAAACTGTATCTTTGTGAGACTGTATCGTGTTATATTTGTGTTTGAAACTGTATCATACTGTCATCTTTGTGTCTGTAAGACATTAAAATACCAAAATTCATACATATCTTGAAATTTAAATCATAAACCTAATAATTTAATGCTTGAAATGTGTTATTGTGTTGGGTTACGGACAGTAACTTGACTGTTTGTAACGTAACATGTAATATTAGTTGTTTTTAAATAGATGTCCCTGTTGTGGTCTAGTGTTATTGTGTTGGGTTACGAACGGTATCTTAATGGTTTGTAACGTGTAATTAATTTTTTTATACCTGTAAACTCCCAGTGGAGCATAGGGCCGCAACAACACCTCGCCAACGGAAGGTGTTGTTGCAGTTACTTGTAGCAGGTTGGTTTTTACGGGGTGGAGTTGCTAGCCCCGCGCCCAACCCTCCTCCTTTCTCATCCTGGACTTGGGACCAGGTAAAGGCGGAGGTTGGCATGAATGGAGAATTAGAATGTTAGGTGTTTGTGGCTCATATCTAGATGTTTGTAAAGCGTTAAAAACACGTTATTGGTAACAATGAATGGGTAATTAGAATGTTAGGTGTTTGTGGCTCATATCTAAATGTTTGTAAAGCGTTAAAACACGTTATTGGTAACAATGAATGGATAATTATTTAGAATGTTAGGTGTTTGTGGCTCATATCTAAATGTTTGTAAAGCGTTAAAAACACGTTATTGGTAAAAATGAATGGAGAATTAGAATGTTAAGTAAACGCTTTACAAACATCTAGATATCAGCCACAAAAAAAACACGTTATTGGTAACAATGAATGGGTAGAATTAGAATGTTAGGTGTTTGTGGCTCATATCTAGATGTCTGTAAAGCGTTAAAATACGTTATTGGTAACAATGAATGGGTAATTAGAATGTTAGGTGTTTGTGGCTGATATCTAGATGTTTGTAAAGCGTTAAAACACATTATTGGTAACAATGAATGGAGAATTAGAATGTTAGGTGTTTGTGGCTGATATCTAGATGTTTGTAAAGCGTTAAAACACATTATTGGTAACAATGAATGGAGAATTATTTAGAATGTTAGGTGTTTGTGGCTGATATCTAGATGTTTGTAAAGCGTTAAAAACACGTTATT
>NW_013678296.1:9447-11718 GCF_000517525.1 Limulus polyphemus | reverse complement strand
AGGTAGACAAGCAGATATATATATATAGATAGTTGGGTAGGTAGGTAGACAAGCAGATATATAGATAGATAGTTGGGTAGGTAAGTAGGTAGACAAGCAGATAGATATATAGATAGTTGGGTAGGTAGGTAGACAAGCAGATATATAGATAGATAGTTGGGTAGGTAGGTAGGTAGACAAGCAGATAGATATATAGATAGTTGGGTAGGTAGGTAGACAAGCAGATAGATAGTTGGGTAGGTAGGTAGACAAGCAGATATATATATATAGATAGATGGGTAGGTAGGTAGACAAGCAGATATATATAGATAGATGGGTAGGTGGGTAGACAAGCAGATAGATATATAGATAGATGGGTAGGTAGGTAAAGAAGCAGATAGATAGATAGATAGTTGGGTAGGTAGGTAGACAAGCAGATAGATATATAGATAGTTGGTAGGTAGGTAGACAAGCAGATATATAGATAGTTGGTAGGTAGGTAGACAAGCACATAGATAGATAGATAGTTGGTAGGTAGGTTAGACAAGCACATAGATAGATAGATAGTTGGTAGGTAGGTAGACAAGCACATAGATAGATAGATAGTTGGGTAGATAGGTAGACAAGCAGATAGATATATAGATAGTTGGTAGGTAGGTAGACAAGCACATAGATAGATAGATAGTTGGTAGGTAGGTAGACAAGCACATAGATAGATAGATAGATAGTTGGTAGGTAGGTAGACAAGCACATAGATAGATAGATAGTTGGTAGGTAGGTAGACAAGCAGATGTATAGAGTGTGGTGCTTGCTAGCTGCCTTCTTTCTAGTCTATCACTTCAAAATTAGAAAAGGCTATGCGCAGATATCCCTTGTATAACTAATGATTTCAACAATATTTACTTTCTACGCGTAAGTACAATTTAGATATTGTATGGGCTAATATACAGTTTTCGGTTTACGTTCAAGTTTTACAGAAAACGATCTTAAAAGCGAGCGTCTGAAGTGTCCGTGTGTTTTCTTAGTAATAACGTGTGTTCGAAGTACTTTCTATATCAGTAACGACCGTTATTTCTGAAAGAAACGTAGACAAGCCTGTGAATAGTATGTATTTGGGCCAGGCTCTTACGAGGTTTGTTCCTATCTGGGTAGAAATATTAAACTTATTTTGGAAATGTAATGCGCTTTCATCCCTATAATTTTCTTAGGCACCATCTTCCACGTCTTGGAGTTTAATTCTTAGCGTTTCTGCAACTGTCAAAATGTTCTTCGTTTTAGTTAAGCAGTATGCTATCGGGAGCCATTTACCGCTCTTCGGTTTTCCAAAGATCTGCTCTTCCCGCTATATGCAAATCACGGTCTTTTTCTTGTTTTATTATTAAATAAACAACAACAAAAAAAAAAGACTAGGGGGGAAGGGAGGGTCATTAAAGAGCTCTCGAACCCTGCATCGCGCGCTGAGAACCGGAGAAACAACACGTACTTACTTCCTGTTCAGGTTTTCATTCAACCGTCGGTCATTTCTGAACGATAAGTGTCAAGAGAAGTTTGTGGATTACAATTTGGAAGTGATAAATGCCCAAAGCCAGGAGCTCTCCACTGGCAATTACGGGGGTGCAGCGCCTTTTGTTATGTGCTTCTCATGTGCCCTGATAAGAAGCTGGAACATACATAACTAAATGTTTTTTAATTGGGATAACTGGGCTGTTTGTTTGTTTTTTTCTAAAGATTTTGCTTCTTTTTTATATTAAATCCAAATACCCTTTTAAACAAGCATAGACTAATATATGTGTACCTGTTTCATTTCACAACTTATCATTATTATTGGGTTTTCAAGTTCTGTCTTGTTTAGTCAAAACTTTCTAGAGATACATGCCTCTACTGGCTCAGCGGTAAGTCTGTAGGCTTACGACAATAAAAAATTGGATCTCGATACCCGTGGTGGGCTCATTGTGTAGCGTTGCGCTTAACAACAACTAAAGAACCAACCTAGAAATATGTATGATCAGTCTGATTAACTCGTAGCTTAACTTTTCGTCAGGGTGTTTATAAAGGCTGAAATAAACTATCAATATATTACGAATAAAATGCGTTTTTACAAATCCTCGACTTGTTGATACTTTCGTTCACCATCTTTTCTCACTATCCCGTACTATTTTAAACAGAGAAAGTGACTGTAGTAATTAGAACGATATAAATGCTTTCAACTCTGTAATTACACATTTCATGTTGATGATACTTCAACTATTGTCAAGTATGAAAAGTTGGGAGTAATCTTCATTTTGAAGACTT
>NW_013678296.1:4180-8473 GCF_000517525.1 Limulus polyphemus | reverse complement strand
GTTGTGATACATGATAGAATGCTAGTATATTGTTGTGACACTTGATAGAATGCAAGTATAAACGAATATATTGTTGTGATACTTGATAGAATGTTAGTATTAACGAGTATATTGTTGTGATACATGATAGAATGCTTAGTATATTGTTGTGACACTTGATAGAATGCAAGTATAAACGAATATATTGTTGTGATACTTGATAGAATGTTTGTATTAATGAATATATTGTTGTGATACTTGATAGAATGCTAGTATATTGTTGTGACACTTGATGAAATGCTAGTATTAACGAGTATATTGTTGTGATACTTGATAGAATGTTAGTATTAACGAGTATATTGTTGTGATACTTGATAAATGCTAGTATAAACAATTATATTGTTGTAACACTTGATAGAATACTAGTATTAACGAGTATATTGTTGTGATACTTGATAGAATGCTAGTCTATCAAGTGTCACGACAATATACTCGTTAATACTAGCATTCTATCAAGTATCAAAACAATATATTCGTTAATACTAGCATTTTATCAAGTGTCTCAATAATATACTGTTAATACTAGCATTCTATCAAGTATCAAAACAATATATTCGTTAATACTAACATTTTATCAAGTGTCACAACAATATACTCGTTAATACTAACATTCTATCAAGTATCATAACAATATACTCGCATTATATCAAGTATCTCGTTAAGACGATCAATCCCACTATTCGTTGGTAAAAGAGTAGTCGAAGAGTTGGCGGTGGGTGGTGATGACTAGCTGCCTTATCTCTAGTCTTACACTGCTAAATTAGGGACGGCTAGCGCAGATAGACCTCGTGTAGCTTTGTGCGAAATTCAGAAACAAACAAACAACAATATACTCGTTAATATTAACATTAATATTATAACGCCCCCACAGCTGAAAGGGCGAGCATGTTTGGTGGGACGGGGATTCGAACCCGCGACCTTCAGATTGCGAGTCGAGTGCTCTAATCACCTGGCCATGCCGGGCCCGTATATTATTGTGACACTTGATAGAATGTTAGTAGAAACGAGTATATTGGTGTGATACTTGACAGAATGCTAGTATAAACGAGAATATTGTTGAGATATTTGATAGAATGTTAGTATTAACGAGTATATTGTTGTGACACTTGATAGAATGCTAGTACTAACGAGTATATTGTTGTTATACTTGATAAAATGCTTAAGTCTGAATTTTCAATAATAATAATATATTCCGTGCTTGAATTTGTCAAAGACTGAAAACAATCTAAAAAACAATCTAAGAACCAAAGTCTTGATTTATCATATTCATTATTAGGCGATTTATGTAAGTTATTGGATTGTAGAAAGAAAAACAGCATTCACATTCTTTAAGACAACTTGCGGACTTACAAAGCTAGAATCCGGGTTTCGATACCCGTGGGGGCAGAGCACAGATAGCCCATTGTGTAGCTTTGTGTTTAATTACAAACAAACAAAGCTTTAAGACAAAAGAGGTACTTTTGATTTTTGCGTTAAAGTTTTTAACAAGAAGAAATACGTTGTTACAAGAATTTTGCTACATTACCTGACGATGAGTAAAATAATAGATGGGGTATCATGAACTATGGTAGTGGTTCATAATAGAGATCGCCCATTTGTTATTCTTTATTATTATTTAATATTGTGCCGTCAGCTTAGAACAAAAATGGCTGTGAGTATTGTAATAAAACCTGGGCAATATTATTAAACGCATTGTGTAGGGTAGTTTTAAGTACATTTGACTACCTAGCAAATAACAGCAGCTGTATAACCGTTGACACTCAATCGTTTTATGCAGTCTGTAGTTTATATCGAGCCTCATAATCTACTACATGCATAGTGCAGGACGTGGATGTAATTTAATGTTTATATGGCAGACGTGACACATGTACCTTTGCGATTATTAACTTATTGTTCTAACAGTATTGCTGTCGCGTAGCATTTGTTTATGTATCGGGTTCCTGCCCTTTCGGACATGACAGTTTGTTTTGTTTGTTTTTGTCTTTTTTTTTTGCACTGCATGATCGCTTTCAGCCACATTACATTGACGTCTAAATAGTTACATAAACGTTTAGGCTGTCTCCCATCACAGAAATATTTAAGCCGTAGTTTAAAAGATAGCACCTAGCTCAGTATCGAACATCGGATCGGCAATCACGGTGACGGCTGATGGGAAGTATCGAATCATAACCAACACTGCGTGATTGTGAATTTTATAAATATTGAAGGTAGAGTATCCATCCTTGAAGCTGACTGTAAGGAGTAGCAGGAATCGTGCAGGCAGGAGATGGCGATTCTACGCGAAAGTGAAGCAAAAATTTTGTAGCTATATATTTTGTTTAGAAAGTATTTAGTTTTAGATAAATTACGCTGCAGCGACGGCCCATCAGAGTTTCGGGTCGTCACAGTGGAAGAGGGTCGTAGAATATATATGCATGCATCTTGACAACTTGAAAAAATCATATGGCTATCTACATGTACGGCTTTACAACTTAAAAAACTAAACCCTGCATGTATATATATTAGCCAATACGCATTGCATGTACATGCATGTATGAAATACATGCGGTTACAAAGTCCAGTCCATGCACCATTCTAGTATAGTTCAGTAGACCTTTCAATCCAATGTTTACAGACTCGTCATATAGCAATAGGATATAAATATAGTAGATATATAAATTTTACAAGCATATACATAACATGTGGTACGTTGATCACCATACATCATAGTGGTCATACATACAGTACCACTACCAATGATATCATTGTGGTAATGATATCAGGTGTAATAGCCATCCAATCTGCATGAAGCCAATCTAAGGTTGTCATTGTTACCTGAGAGAGCAACATACACCAACTACATATTTCATTAAACTAAACTGTTTCAAATAAGACAGTATTGCTGTTATACAGACTTATGTTCATAGTGGACATAAAAAAAAAACTAAAGAAATAAGATGATTCAAAATTGTTAATTTAAAAGGGAGAATAGGGATCTTCAGTAAATTACAGAAACAAGGTAAGTAACTTAAAGTGAAAATGCAATCGCATGAAAAGTAAACAAACAGCTTAATAAGGTTTGAGAAATATTGTTGACATTATTGTTTTATTAAGCAACAACTCTTTATTTTCACTCTCCTAAATATTACATATTTTAGATACAGAGTCAAAATAGGGATTTGTAACTTGAGGAAATATTGACAAAACTATGTCTCAAACCTTAAACTTGTTTGTTTACTTTTCATGCGATTGAATTTTCACTTTAAGCTACCTACCTCGTTTCTGTAATTTTTTGAAGATCCCTATCCGCCATTTTTAAATTAAAAATTTGTAATAATATTTATCTATAAAGCTGCTACGTGACATATACTGTGCTAAATCAAATTTTCCTGTGGTTACTGACCCCTGTAAAAATGTCTTTTTCGTCATAGTAAGTTGTTCGTAGGAGAAGGTTGATATACACGGTCGGTTAACATGATTACAAATATCGTAACATATACGTAGTAGAATATCAAGTGATATTCGTGGATATCGTTGTAATTAATAGCTGAGATTTTCTAATAGGTTATAGAACATAAATTAATAAATAAAATAATTACTTATATCAATAAGAAATACAAATAATTTCAGTTTTCAATTTTGATAATTATTAAATATTCTTCTTATAATCGCTAAAAAACACGCAGAAAATTTACAAAATTCTAGATTCTATATTTTTTACTTTAGATTAAAAAAAGATATATATCTTGTAGTTGGTCAGTCTATGACGTAGAAAGCCGATCACACAACATGGTCTATAAAACCGAATTATTAAAAAAGTATATTTGATGTTTTCTTATACATAACAAATCCAGACTTCTTAAAACAAAGAATCAGTTGAGTGTTTTTAAGCATGGTCCAATCTACTATTCAGTCACATAAACACTAGTATCACGTGTTTCCTGATTGTAAACTGTTATATATCAGTCACATAAACACCAATATCACGTGTGTTTTCTGATTGTAAACTATTATATATCAGTCACGTAAACACCAATATCAAGTGTGTTTCCTGATTGTAAACTATTATATATCAGTCACATAAACACCAATGTCACGTGTTTCCTGATTGTAAACTATTATATATCAGTCACATAAATACCAATATCACGTGTGTTTCCTGATTGTAAACTATTATATATCAGTCACATAAACACCAATATCACGTGTGTTTCCTGATTGAACACTTATATATCAGTCACATAAACACCAATATTACGTGTGTTTCCTGATTGT
>NW_013678296.1:0-3180 GCF_000517525.1 Limulus polyphemus | reverse complement strand
GATTGTAAACTATTATATATCAGTCACATAAACACCAATATCACGTGTTTCCTGATTGTAAACTATTATATATCAGTCACATAAACACCAATATCACGTGTGTTTCCTGATTGTAAACTATTATATATCAATCACATAAACACCAAAATGTGATTAATAAATAATAGTTTACAATCAGGAAACACACCTGATACTGGTGTTTATGTGACTGATATATAACAGTTTACAATCAGGAAATACATCTGATAAGTTTACAATCAGGAAACACACTTGATATTGGTGTTTATGTGATTAATAAATAATAGTTTACAATCAGGAAACACGTGATACTGGTGTTTATGTGACTGATATATAACAGTTTACAATCAGGAAACACACTTGATATTGGTGTTTATGTGATTAATAAATAATAGTTTACAATCAGGAAACACACCTGATACTGGTGTTTATGTGACTGATATATAACAGTTGTTATATATCAGTCACATAAACACCAGTATCACGTGTTTCCTGATTGTAAACTATTATTTATTAATCACATAAACACTAGTATCAGGTGTATTTCCTGTCCACAAATTATAAGTACTATTAAAAATATGAACACAACCAATCCGTATTATTTTCATTTTGTCTTTAATTTTGATTTTCTTAGCTTATTTTCCTAGAGCATCCCGGATTTATTATATATATATATATATATTGATTTTTTATTGCCCCTTTTCCTTGTTTTTTTTTACTTCGACAGCTGTTTTCCATTTCATTTCGATATCCGTTGTTTTACCCTTTTTTCTTTTCTTTTCTTTTTAATTTTATTTTCGGTGTTTGGTTTTATTTTACATTAATAAACGAGAAAGTTTTGGATTTTGCGTATGAAGAAGAGTTTAACGTCACCACGCCATCTGTGCTAAATGTAGTACCGACGATGCTTTTCGTCCGATACCAGGGTAGGCTGGGATACGACAGACATAGTAGTGGTCGAGACGCTATTTATTTTAACACTGTCTTGAACAACAAGTGTTTTGGTGTGAGCTAGACAAAGTTAGTGAACTGTGATTTTAATGAAATTATTTGAGTAATTAAACATCACACTTAGGCTTATGATTTTGATTAACATAAAATTATTTAAATATTTTAACACCAAATTATTTATTATTCATTTCAGACAGGTGTAAAGCAACTGTTCTAGTTCAGTCCATGCACATAAGACTAATTTTACTATACATATAATATTTATTGTATTTTTATGTCATACGTTTTTGTTTATTACACAAAGTGTATATATACGATTCGATTGATTGGTTGTTGTTAAGCCCAAAGCTGCACAATGGATTATCTGGGTTCTGCCCACAACGGGGCTGGAAACTCGAATTGTAGCGTCGTAAGGCGGCAGAATTAACGCTGAGGAAATTCAAATAAAACAAAATACTCGATGCCACTATATGATTCTGTGGGCAAATTTAAACACCAGACTTCTTCTTTTTTTTAAGAAACCCTCAAAAAAAAGAAGAAGGAAAAAAAAGAGATTGCTTATGGATACTATGTATCACATTTTCAGTTTCGAATCACTAAATGAAAACTGCCAATCTGCGTGTCTAAAAGCACAAAGAATCGCGGAACTCTCTAGTAGGAATCGGTTTTATATACTTATGACTTATAGGATGCTTGATTGAATGTGTGTTTGTTTACAACGCTCGAGAACTGCTTTAACTAAATGAAAACTATCTGTAGCACGTGGGCGACCGATGACAAGTTCATCACTCCGCGACTTAAAAGCACACGTGATGTACAGATAAGAACATACACATCGGCACATCTCACACGTGCAGGTTCACTGCTGTCTTCAGTCGTGTAATCTTTGGAAAAGCAACGAGACTTATTTCTCAAAGTAATAAATCTTCGCCCGTTTTTACTGGTTTCGTTTTAAGTGGTTTAATCAATGGGAAAAAAGATACGGTCACATAATTTACAAACAACAGTACTTTAAAAAATATTCCGGTGCATCTTAAAGTCACTCGTTTACCCGAAATCATCCAGATATTCCGATGCATCTTAAAGTCACTCGTTTACCCGAAATCATCCAGATATTTCGGTGCATCTTAAAGTCACTCGTTTACCCGGAATCATCCACATATTCCGATGCATCTTAAAGTCACTCGTTTACCCGGATTCATCCAGATATTCCGATGCATCTTAAAGTCACTCGTTTACCCGGATTAATCCAGATATTCCGATGCATCTTAAAGTCACTCGTTTACCCGGAATCATCCAGCACGAGATCAAACAATGATATGCAGCTTCTTCTTTGATGATAAATATTCCAGTGTAATTTCATGTTGATATTACACCACTTTCCACGGACTTTCTGCGTAATCTTAGTTGTTATTTATATATACAACCACCGCTCAGTATATGCTGCCCAAAGATAAGTTTCCGTGTAATATTGTAAGAAACCGTTCCTTTTTGAACTAGTCCTAAAACCGTGCAGCAACAAAACATTATAGTTTCAACATTACTCTGGTTAGTTATGTATAAAACATTAGCCAAACCATTTTCCTCCATTATATAAAAGAAAACATTGATACACATAAATACGATAGTAGACAAGCCATGTTCACTTCCGTTATACATATAACAATACTCTTATACGTAAATATAACATCAGATAAACAACGTTCAGGTCTATTATATATATAAGTACAATATCAAACAAACCACGTTTACTTCTATTATAAATAACAGGCCACTGTTAAGTAGAATTACAATATCAAACAACTACGTTCACTTCTATTATAAACAACAGGTCACTATTAAGTAGAATTACAATATCAAACAACTACGTTCACTTCTATTATAAACAACAGGTCACTATTAAGTAGAATTACAATATCAAACAACTACGTTCACTTCTATTATAAACAACAGGTCACTATTAAGTAGAATTACAATATCAAACAACTACGTTCACTTCTATTATAAACAACAGGTCACTATTAAGTAGAATTACAATATAAAACAACTACGTTCACTTCTATTATAAACAACAGGCCACTATTAAGTAGAATTACAATATCAAACAACTACGTTCACTTCTATTATAAACAACAGGTCACTATTAAGTAGAATTACAATATCAAACAACTACGTTCACTTCTATTATAAACAACAGGTCAATCTTAAGTA
>NW_013678295.1:6965-11051 GCF_000517525.1 Limulus polyphemus | reverse complement strand
ACTGGGTCTGAAGTGGTGTTTACCTTATCATCTATTAGGCTTAAATCAAAGACTGGGTCTGAAGTGGTGGTTTACCTTATCATCTATTAGGCTTAAATCAAAGACTGGGTCTGAAGTGGTGTTTACCTTATCATCTATTAGGCTTAAATCAAAGACTGGGTCTCACGTGGTGTTTTACCTTATCATCTATTAGTCTTAAATCAAAGACTGGGTCTCACGTGGTGTTTTACCTTATCATCTATTAGTCGTAAATAAAAGACTGGGTCTCACGTGGTGTTTTATCTTATCATTGATTAGTCTGAAATCAAAGACCAATTCTCACGTGGTGTTCTACCTTATCATCTATTAGTCTTAAACAGAACCGGTGTTTGTGAATTGAAGTATTAAACTTTAAGTATGATTTTAAAAACAACATATCCTAAAAGCGTCAAACTCTGAATACTAGCTTATAAGAGAGTCTTAAATTCGACTTTTTTCACTGTTTGTTAACCAGAAGACCTTCGTTCGTTATCAATCAACTGAATATTACGCTCCTATAAGTTTATTTTAAGTGCGATATCGACAATAAAACCAATGTTCGGTTTACAAAAGATAATAATAGAATACAATTCGGAATCAAATATTCCACGCGATAAAACGAGACTTAAGAAAGACCCCTCTTACGTTATGCAGTGAAACTACACAAGTAATTCCCTCCAATTCTACTCCTAACAGTTTTCTTTGAGACAGTCATGTCTTCGGTTCATCCTTCAGTGAACGAAATAGTGATAAATATAAAACTGAAAACAAGCCAATTTATGAGTCAACCTGTTCTCTTTTCTCCATTGTTGCTAATTACACAAATTTAAAGACATTATATTTCATTTTCCTACTATGTAAGGCCCGGCATGGCCAGGTGGTTAGGACGGTCGACTCGCAATCTACGGGTCGCGGGTTCGAATCCCCGTCCCACCAAACATGCTCGCCCCTTTCAGTCGTGGGAGCGTTATAATGTGACGGTCAATCCCACTATTCGTTGATAAAAGAGTAGCCCAAAAGTTGGCGGTGGGTGGTGATGACTAGCTGCCTTCCCTCTAGTCTTACACTGCTAAATTAGGGACGGCTAGCGCAGATAGCCCTCGTGTAGCTTTGCGCAAAATTCAAAAAACGAACCTACTATGTAATTAAAACCAGGTTTTTAACCCCCTCCCCTCTAAGCTGGTGGATAGAAAAAAGACCCCGTTCTATTACAGGCAGATTTTACTTTTTAAGCGCTAAATTAAAAACAATCTGTCGTCATGTGTTGGCTGTTATAAGTGTTCCTGTTGTTAGCCCCTGTTATATAGTGTTGTCTGTTATAATACAAGTGTTCCTGTTGTTAGCCCCTGTTATATAGTGTTGTCTATTATAATACAAGTGTTACTGTTGTTAGCCCCTGTTATATAGTGTTGTCTGTTATAATACAAGTGTTCCTGTTGCTAGCCCCTGTTATATAGTGTTGTCTGTTATAATACAAGTGTTCCTGTTGTTAGCCCCTGTTATATAGTGTTGTCTATTATAATACAAGTGTTCCTGTTGTTAGCCCCTGTTATATAGTGTTATCTGTTATAATACAAGTGTTCCTGTTGCTAGCCCCTGTTATAGTGTTGACTGTTATAATACAAGTGTTCCTGTTGCTAGCCCCTGTTATATAGTGTTGTCTGTTATAATACAAGTGTTCCTGTTGTTAACCCCTGTTATATAGTGTTGTCTATTATAATACAAGTGTTCCTGTTGTTAGCCCCTGTTATATAGTGTTGTCTATTATAATACAAGTGTTCCTGTTGCTAGCCCCTGTTATAGTGTTGACTGTTATAATACAAGTGTTCCTGTTGTTAAGCCCCCATTATATAGTGTTGGCTGTTATAATACAAGTGTTCCTGTTGTTAGCCCCTATTATATAAGACGTTTTGTGCTGTGCTGCTGTTGTAACGTAAGGGACGGAGTAAGAATTCTTGGGGCTCTGTCCCCACCCTCCTGACCCATTAAAACACAAACTTGTAGTAAATTGAATGAAGAAATAGGTTACTGCAACATTATGTAATAGTATTCAATGGGAAGAGTTGAGAATTTAAGAACGAAGCACAGCTGGAAATTATTTTACAGTTTACTTACAAGTCCTTTTTGTTCATAAAAGTGTTAAATTTTATCTGTTTGAAAGCTACAAAAGTTTTCTTCAATTCTAAAACACCAAATAACCTTAGTTAGGCTTAATGAGTGTGATAGATGACGGCAGAATGTTCATAAGTAAATTATCTTATAATTCATTGATAATAAGCTTTACTAGTTTGATCTAGTATTGTTAGCAAGAACATTGTTAACTACTCTGACACACGTAACGCTGACGCCATTTTAAAAAATAAGTCTAGCGTCATCGATAAATCTTTGTCAATCTTTGCGGCGTTTTGTACGATTTGCAGCCAGAAGTGGTAACTACTGTGACGGTACAATACAGTATCAAAAAACATATGTTAATAAATGTCACTCTAGTGGAGCCTAAATGGATATATGAAATGGAAAGAAGCCTTTAATAGTTTTTCAAAACAGTCTCGCAACAAAATTTGCAAATTTCACAACCTGAAAAAAATTATAGAAATACTAAATCAAACAATATGAAGGTTTTTAAACGCCAAAACTACAAATCGTTCAGTAAGTTTGTACAAAGTTTTGTGCAATTTTGGTTAAGTATACTGTGAGAAAAAAATATATCTGATGTCAATAACACCCCCACCAGGCAGGACAGGGGTAAAAAATTCTCTCCAATTCTGATTCTTATGTATAACTCACTTTGATGGTATTTGCAAATGCTAATATTTTGATACAACGATTTTATGGGTTAAGGTGGAATTTACCAAGAGTTCCCTATTTGGCTGAAACCTGTACGTTAATTCGTCCCTTTGTAACACAAGTACCTGTGTTGTTAGCTAATGTTTATAACACAAGTACCTGTGTTGTTAGCTAATGTTTATATTACAAGTATATGTGTTGTCAGCTAATGTTTATAACACAAGTACCTGTGTTGTTAGCTAATGTTTATAACACAAGTACCTGTGTTGTCAGCTAATATTTATAACACAAGTACATGTGTTGTCAGCTAATGTTTATAACACAAGTATTATAAACGTAAGCTGGATGCAAAGGCACTTGTGTTAATGGCTGAGGACACAGGCACATGTGTCATAAACATCGTCTGACAACACATGTACTTGTGTTATAAACATTAGCTAACAACACATGTACTTGTGATATAAACATTAGCTAACAACACAGGAACTTGTGTTATAAACATTAGCTGACAACACATGTACTTGTGATATAAACATTAGCTAACAACACATGTACTTGTGATATAAACATAGTCTGACAACACATGTACTTGTGTTATAAACATTAGCTAACAACACATGTACTTGTGTATAAACATAGCTGACAACACATGTACTTGTGATATAAACATTGTCTGACAACACATGTACTTGTGTTATAAACATTAGCTGGCAACACATATACTTGTGATATAAACATAAGCTGACAACACAGGTACTTGTGTTATAAACATAAGCTGACAACACATGCACAGGTGCCTTTGCAGTCAGCTTATATTTATAACACAAGTGCCTGTGTTGTTCGCTGGAGTAAAACAAAGGAATTTCACACACGGCCAGGAAATATTTGACACATGAGAAATGAAACCGGTCGTTTGGACTCGGTTATCATAGAACTTAATAAGAAAATTCCTTTCTCTAATGCACGAGCATTAACTTTTTGTTATCACTTGGAAATAGATCGATCAAACAGTAATCGGCACGCTGTCTGTTGGCCAAGAGATGTTTTTAACAGGTTATCAATAATATATGAATAAGTTTACCATCTAAGAATTTTCGACTAGCCAATGGTGATGTTAGGCTAAAACCTACATAACTTTCGAATACGACGTTATCTCTTCTTTCTTCTGTGACTTGTGTAACAGCTTGCTAACAACGTGTAGCAGCAGAGCGTCTGGGTTTCCTTTGGTTACACAGGCCTGCGAATTTAAACTTCATAAAAGTTGTTTTGGTTTTAATAATG
>NW_013678295.1:2615-6037 GCF_000517525.1 Limulus polyphemus | reverse complement strand
ATCCTCATTCATCTTGATATATTTTGTGAAATCTACGTCTTTTAGTCTCAAAACTACGTGTCATGGTCTTTCTTTTGTGTATTGCGTTATGACGTTTTGTGAAAAAAGCTGTACGTGATGGAATAAAATGGATATCATTTTCGGATTCAGTGTACAGGAATTACTGTGGAACATGTAAAGATTTCAAGACAATAAAACCATTGTGGGTCTGTGTTAACAATAAAACCATCGGAAAACAATGTTAACAATAAAACTACCACAGGTCTGTGTTAACAATAAAACTATCACAGGTCTGTGTTAACAATAAAACCATCACAGGTCTGTGTTTACAATAAAACCATCGGAAAACTATGTTAACAATAAAACTACCACAGGTCTGTGTTAACAATAAAACTATCACAAGTCTGTGTTAACAATAAAACTACCACAGGTCTGTGTTAACAATAAAACTACCACAGGTCTGTGTTAACAACAAAACTACCACAGGTCTGTGTTAACAATAAAACCATCGCAGGTCTGTGTGCTTATTGAAGTTGCTTTAGAAACACATCTTTTATGTTGACCGTGATTATGACGTTGAAACATTTTGTTTTCATCCATGAATGTGATACTTCTAATATGAAACCTACCTGCCAAATAATGCAGTAGTCCAAACGTCATTACTTAAAGCTAAATGTTGGCTGAAAATATTTTATGCAGTTTTAAAGCATGCTTATATTTTAACATTTTTTATTCTTAGTTATGTACATTATTGAACTCCTCAACTTTAACTTCATTTTATGGCAAAATACCACATTTTAGAGTTTATTATAAAGTTTAGAAAAATGATAACCTACAGCAGCAAACTTTAATAGAAAACTATTGGTAAAAATAGATGATTAATTGCAAAACACCAATCTCCATATCTCTGACTGTACTCAATATAACAATAGTAGTCTATTATATAACAACAGTAGTCTATTATATAAGAATAGTAGTCTATTATATAACAATAGTAGTCTATTATATAACAACAGTAGTCTATTATATAACAATAGTAGTCTATTATATAACAACAGTAGTCTATTATATAACAATAGTAGTCTATTATATAACAATAGTAGTCTATTATATAACAAAGTAGTCTCATGTATAACAATAGTAGTCTATTATATAACAATAGTAGTCTATTATACAACAATAGCAGTCTATTATATAACAATAGTAGTCTATTATACAACAATAACAGTCTATTATATAACAATAACAGTCTATTATACAACAATAGCAGTATATTATATAACAATAACAGTCTATTATATAACAATAACAGTCTATTATACAACAATAGCAGTCTATTATACAACAATAACAGTCTATTATACAACAATAGCAGTCTATTATATAACAATAACAGTCTATTATATAACAATAACAGTCTATTATATAACAATAGTAGTCTCATGTATAACAATAGTAGTCTATTATACAACAATAACAGTCTATTATACAACAATAGCAGTCTATTATATAACAATAGCAGTCTATTATATAACAATAGCAGTCTATTATATAACAATAGCAGTCTATTATATAACAATAACAGTCTCAAGTATAACAATAGTAGTCTCTTATATAACAATAGCAGTCTATTATATAACAATAGCAGTCTATTATATAACAATATTAGTCTCATGTATAACAATAGTAGTCTCATGTATAACAATAGCAGTCTATTATATAACAATATTAGTCTCAAGTATAACAATAGTAGTCTCAAGTATAACAATAGTAGTCTCTTATATAACAATAGTAGTCTCAAGTATAACAATAGCAGTCTATTATATAACAACAGCAGTCTATTATATAACCATAGTAGTCTCAAGTATAACAATAGTAGTCTTATATAAAACTATACTAAACGAACCTAGAATTAAATATCCAAACTGATAGCCTCAAACAATGCATTCCGGAATAATGTTATGACGTTCAATATACGTCTACAGATCTATAGACAGTTCCATGAAGCTGAGATACAAAAATAATAAATATTTTGTGATAAGAAACTAATCTTTTTGTACTTCACCTTTAACTAAATGAACTTCTTAAATACAGGGTGGTACAAAATTATATTTCCTATTTCAAAATTTAATAATTAACTAACTAAAGAAATACAACCATGCAGTTTCACCATTTTGTAAACCAACTCAAATAGTTTTTATTGACATGTCAGTAGAGTCTGTGTGTGCACCATTAGTGGATCTCGGCACGTCTAACACATATTCAATTTCAGTCTGCGTTTGCTGTAACATGCCCACAGTTACAGTGGTGATGACGTCCGTTATCTTGGCCTTTAGCTCCGTGATGTTTGCTATAGGTGTGCGATACACGATATCCTTAATATAACCTCATACTTATTTCCTGTACTGTCGTCTGTAATTACGCTGCATCATAGTCATTGATTTGGTTTCTGCAAGCCAAACAACGCATTGAAACTTTTCTTGCACGGTTGGCATTTTACGGGTTAACACTACTCACTGGAGTGAAAAAACATAACATTAAAACTGTTTGAGTTGGACTACAAGATGTTGAAAACTGCATGGTTATATTTCCTTAGTTAGTTAATTATTAAATTATAAAATAGGGAAGTTAATTTTGGACCACCCTGTAAAACATCATATAAAGAACACAATGAAATCACCAGCTGTAAAATTTTAAATTATTAAAACCAGTGTGCAGCAACAACACTCTTGTTTCAGACATTTTTTATTCCCGCTTGAGACCTTCCCTGTACTTTATTTTCTATCTAATAGTTTTAAGAGAAACAACTTTGTTTTTTCTATTATTAAATGTAATCTCAAAAATATGGGCCAGGCGTCACATAACATTTAGTTAGCGTGCAGAACTGTGAATACGAGGGGGCCATAGTTTGTGTCCCATTGTCGCAAATTTGTGCCCCGCATTTTCGGGCTGTGAGTGTGTTAGAAGAGTTATAGTCAAATCTCACTATTCGATGAGAATAGTCTAAAAGTTGGCGGTGGGTGCTGTTGACTAGCTGTCTTCCCTCTAGCCTACCTGTTCAAAATTAGGGACGGCTAATGCCGATAGCCTTTTTTGCAGCATTATGGGTAAATTCTAAACACCATATTCTGTATTTTAATTCTGTCTCTTGGCTTAAAAAGACTACCTAAGTGTGATAAGATTGAAGAGGTCCATTCTCAGATATGAAACTCGATTCTAAATCTAACTTGAAGATAGTATGATGTTTTTTTTTATAGTGGAATATTAAAACTTGTTAATCTGATTTGATCAATTATTATACGAACAGAAACAGCCAAAAGATGAATATTGTTACGTCTCCGTTCGTTAGTTAATTTTCCCGTAAATTCTTTCCGACTAAACTTTACGATACACTTAATTTCAACAGTCGCTCTATAACAAAC
>NW_013678295.1:0-2241 GCF_000517525.1 Limulus polyphemus | reverse complement strand
TATTAACAATAATCATAAGTATATACTATACATAAAATATGTTTTTAGAATTATTACACTGAATTATTAAACTGCCAAAAGATGAATAATAATAAGCATACAATATACGTATAAAATCAATTGAACTTTGTTTTACTGACTAGTTACATCATGCAAGGTAAGCCTACTTACTGTTCACCTTAGGATTACTTACTATTTGCATCACGCAAGGTAAGCCTACTTACTGTTCACCTTAGGATTACTGACTAGTTGCATCACGCAAGGTAAGCCTACCTACTGTTCACCTCAGGAAAAGCCTTACAAACACAGTAGGTTTTGCTTGCGTTTTACAGACTCTCATCAGAGTTTTAGAAAACCCGAAAGTTACAGCCTTAGAATTAAAGAGTTTCTTGTGTCCCTTGAGAAGCTGGAGTTCAACGCAAAATTATAATTATTCTATAGTGACACTGGATGACGTACGTAAGTGTTTGAGACAGTACAATGTACGACTCGAGGCGAGAGAGTTATATCGTTTCATATACTGATATATTCGACGCATCTTGGCCCCTAACTATCTCGCTTTCATAACACCCAGTATACAAGTTCTCAGATAGACAAAATACACATATACAAGATGAGTTTCGTTCTTTGTGATCTGAAACAACAATTGGTTAATATTTTTTACCAATCCATACTAAATATGAGAAAAACTGGGACAAAACGTATTGATTGATAGGTAATTTGAGGAGTCGGTCTAGCGTGTATATTTTCTGCGTTTTTCAGAATAAATCTGACGGTAGTGAGGACTTTTTTTTTTGAATTTTCTGATATTCATAGGAATTAATGGTTTCATCTAACATCTGATTTACTTTTGTTATAAAAGGTAACTAAGCCTAAAATTTCAGTTTACGACTATTTCTTCTCCAATGTATTTTGAAACTCACAACAACAACAAGAATATTACATTATTTCATACAACAACAAGAATATTACATTATTTCATACAACAACAATATTACATTATTTCATACAACAACAATATTACATTATTTCATACAACAACAATATTACATTATTTTCTCCTATATGAACTGGAAGTGGAGTTTCAGTTATCGAATAAAATAAAATAACCTTTTGAAATATTAATACTAAGTAAATAACTAACTATATTAATATTAAGTTAATAACTAACTATATTAATACTAAGTTAATAACCAACTATATTAATACTAAGTTAATAACTAACTATATTAATATTAAGTAAATAAGTAACTATATTAATACTAAGTAAATAAGTAACTATATTAATACTAAGTTAATAACTAACTATATTAATACTAAGTAAATAAGTAACTATATTAATACTAAGTTAATAACTAACTATATTAATACTAAGTAAATAAGTAACTATATTAATACTAAGTTAATAAATAACTATATAATACTAAGTAAATAAGTAACTATATTAATACTAAGTAAATAAGTAACTATATTAATACTAAGTAAATAACTAACTATATTAATACTAAGTTAATAACTAACTATATTAATACTAAGTAAATAACTAACTCTATTAATACTAAGTAAATAAGTACCTATATTAATACTAAGTAAATAAGTACCTATATTAATACTAAGTAAATAAGTAACTATATTAATAATAAGTAAATAAGTAACTATATTAATACTAAGTAAATAAGTAACTATATTAATACTAAGTTAATAACTAACTATATTAATACTAAGTAAATAACTAACTATATTAATACTAAGTAAATAACTAACTATATTAATACTAAGTTAATAACTATCTATATTAATACTAAGTTAATAACTAACTATATTAATACTAAGTAAATAAGTACCTATATTAATACTAAGTAAATAAGTACCTATGTTAATACTAAGTAAATAAGTAACTATATTAATACTAAGTTAATAACTAACTATATTAATACTAAGTTAATAACTAACTATATTAATACTAAGTGAATAAATAACTATATAATACTAAGTAAATAAGTACCTATATTAATAATAAGTAAATAAGTAACTATATTAATACTAAGTAAATAACTAACTATATTAATACTAAGTTAATAACTATCTATAATAATACTAAGTTAATAACTAACTATATTAATACTAAGTAAATAAGTAACTATATTAATACTAAGTAAATAACTAACTATAGTAATACTAAGTTAATAACTAACTATATTAATACTAAGTTAATAAGTAACTATATTAATACTAAGTAAA
>NW_013678294.1:9658-10756 GCF_000517525.1 Limulus polyphemus | reverse complement strand
ACAGCAAAATAAACAAGAGAGATTACAGCAGTTGTTGAAGGAAAAAGAAAAGAAACAAGAAGAGAGACAACAGCAGTAGCAAGAATACCTGCAATAGTGGCAGCTCGAACAGCAAAATAAACAAGAGAGATTACAGCAGTTGTTGAAGGAAAAAGAAAAGAAACAAGAAGAGAGACAACAGCAGTAGCAAGAATACCTGCAATAGTGGCAGCTCGAACAGCAAAATAAACAAGAGAGATTACAGCAGTTGTTGAAGGAAAAAGAAAAGAAACAAGAAGAGAGACAACAGCAGTAGCAAGAAAACCTGCAACAGTGGCAGCTCGAACAGCAAAATAAACAAGAGATATTACAGCAGTTGTTGGAGGAAAAAGAAAAGAAACAAGAATAGAGACTACAGCAGTGGTTGGAAGAGAAAGAAAATAAACAAGAAGAAAAATACAACAGTGGCAAGAAAACCAGCACCGATGGCAACTTGAACAAGAAAAGAAACAGGAAGTAAGTCTCCAACAGTTGAGAGAAAGCCAGCATATACAAATGGAAAAGATTAGTAAATTTCAAAGTGAATTAAATACATTAACGGATGATTTACTGTCTTTTATACAAGGAGGATATATTATCCATGGACCTAATCAGCCCCAGACAACAGGAAGCCCCTTCCAGACCTCGCAGATAAACCCTAATGCAGACATCTTCAGTCCTGCCAGCTGTCACATTCCAGACATGAGTGTCAGCAATAGGGTGATCTAGTACGAAGAAAGCCACAGGAATTCGATGGGAAGGCACCATGGGAAGCATATAAAGCACAATATGAGCTCCTGGCAGAAATGAATGGATGGACAGAGGAGCAGAAAGCAGTGTACCTGGCAATGGGCCTGAAGGGACAACCACTGGAAATTCTTGGACAGTTGTCAGCAGACGACAGGCACAACTATAGAGCACTAGTAGCTGCTCTAGAATTCAGGTATGGAACTCAAAATCAGTCCGAAATCTACAGGGCTAGGTTTGGAACGAGAGTCTGTGCTAAAGGGGAGAGCCTGCAAGAGCTGGCACAGAATTTGGAAAGTATGGCACACAAAGCCTACCCAACTGCACCACCCG
>NW_013678294.1:0-8658 GCF_000517525.1 Limulus polyphemus | reverse complement strand
CCCAAACTCGTGCTGGAAACAAGTACATTTGTGTGGTGATGGATTATTTCACCAAGTGGCCTGAGGCATATGCAATACCAAATCAGGAAGTTACAACTGTAGCTTCGGCTATTAGTGACTTCTTCTTCAGATTTGGTATGCCATATGAACTGCATTCAGATCAAGGCCGTAATTTTGAATCAGCTGTGTTCCAAGAATGCTGCAGGTTGTTTGGCATCCGAAAGATCAGGACAATGCCACTTTACCCAAAGTCTGATGGGATGGTAGAAAAGTACAATTGGACAATGGGACAGGAATTGGCAAAGTTTTGTAATATCTGCCAAGATGACTGGGATGTCTTCCTCCCTCCACTGTTGATGGCCTATAGAACAGCAGAACATGAAGCCACTGGATACACTCCAGCAAAGTTGATGTTTGTTCGGGAACTTCGGTTGCCAGTAGATCTGATAACAGGACGCCCACCTTACGGAAAGAATTTATACCGGAAATTAACAAACTAGCATATACATAACACTATTTACGAAACATCTTTGTTTATAAAGTACTGACCTACAACTCAATATAATAATACATGCAGTATATACTTATTTCCAGCGTGTTATTAGCAAATAGAGTAAATCACCATAAAGATAAGGGACGTTCCCCAAAGTAATTCGAGGTAATATATCATAGAAAGTTTCTTCATTTTACAAACTCTACAAAACATGTCATGCACTTGAAATCTGTAACTAAATTGACTGCCCACTATCGAACTGAACATCAGATCTTGACCCTCACATTACTCCTCCCCTACAGCTTAGAACTGACGTGTTTCATCACAGCCCAATATGCTATAATTAATATCTGTAAATAAAATCACACACTTAACAATCACGCTTAAACATTTATGAACAAAACTTCAAGTTAGAAAAAAGATGATTTCATTTACGATTTATCACAAATAACGTGCATACATTCTACTTTTAATAACAATATCTGTAAAAGTTCTTGACAAAGTATTTCACTTATGTTGCTTTTTACGCTAAAAGATATGGTTTACAAGAAAATACTATTATTTCGCATTATATATATATACAGCACGTTTAATGTTTATCATAACAGAATATATTTTACAACAACAATGTAAAATCACAGACTTGCCAAGCATACTGAAACATTTATTAACAAAACTTCAAGATACACTGATATACTATTAATGTAAACATTTTAACTTATGAATACTGAATTAGCTTTCATAAAACTTTTGTATATTATGCTCATATTACTATTTCATTTAGAGTTTATATTTTTCATTTGTGTAAAGGAACACTGAATTTATCTTGAGCAATTTTAACATTGATTTTGAAACAATGTAATGGAAACATGTGATGTATTCTCTTTTACACTTATATAAAGAACATCAAAATATATTATTTGTTTTGTCAGTTACAATTAGTGTTCAATCTCATATGTAACAGATTTTTAACAAGTACATTCGAAGACTGAAAAGAACCTTCAAATTTCAATCAATTAAACAAAATCATTTTATTCAGAAGAAGAACATTTCTCATCTTCACTACCTTCAGGACAAATCCTAATTTGGAATACAATATGTTTATTCTGCTACCTACAATTGGGGCATATCTAAATGTTCAATAAAATGAATGTGTAAATAAAACACATCTTCAAAACAAATAAGACACTCGCCAAAATGATTTGTATGGAGATGATAATCACATGATTGAACATTTTGAAAATATTCACCACAAAGTATACATTCATAACCCATGACTGCAAGTATGTTTGTACAATAATTTTACACAACTATATATGTATATAATTTAGAACAAAGGAACTCTCCAAGAAATGGCACCAAAGGGTAAAACTCTGTGAGCAATGCTTTGATCTTTGTTCATTAGTCACATATATGTTAAGGATAACTACTTGAGAAACAATCAGTTCTTTGTCATGTAATGAAAACAAGAACTAACATATTTCATCTGATATTTAACAACACGGAGCACAGATTGTGGCTCTTGTACGATATAAAGGACAGAGAACGTGTTAAATACTGTGAACTTACATCACTGTATTGTTGAAACAATAAGTACCATGAATACCACAGAGGATGTTTTCAATATGGTGATACACTTGTAAGTTCTGTGATCTCATTACAAGAAAAACATATCTATCCTTTTACATGAAATCAGTTTATAAGGAACATTTGTATAAATTCACAAATATCTTAACTTATAAAATTCTGAATTAGTTTTCATGCAACTATTTTATATTATGTTCATATTATTATTTCAGTTAGAGTTTTTCATCCGTGTAACATTAAGTGACAATATACACTGAATTTATCAAGATACATGATACTAAAGTCATATAACTACGAAGATAAATACATAAATGATTCAATGCAAACTCAACATGTAAACTTTCATTATGTAGGCTCAGAAAAACACCTGAAGATAATGATGTAAATAGTGTTTCACTTAGACTTTGTTACATTTCGATCCGACACAAGCAGCTGTGATACTGGGCAAAGGTCTTGTCAGCCCTATTTCTTCTCAGTAGAAACCCCTAGTAAAAGGTCAGTAAAGAAATATGATCACTCTTATTGCCATGTGTTTGGACATTCCTGTAACTCAAGAAAGTCGTTGTACATTTAGTATGGACTGAATAATGACAGTCTTGGCATGAGACCTCGAGGTTGCCATCAAAAACAGGTCTATTATTTTTTATTTTTTCCACTGAAAATATACTGCAGCTGCAAGAGGGTCTGCATTGTGCACCTATTTACCATCAAAGAAACGTTTTTTTATCGATGATCACGAAACTACTTCAAAACTGGATAACATTCTCTCATCCCTACTAGACACCATTGACTACTCAATATAAGAACACTGATTTCTTTATGACTTTAAGTTAAGGAAGAACCATATGATAATGTGTAATGATTTTATCTTATTTTTGTTACTACAATGAACTTTACTATTTTTCTTAAATATTATAACAATTTTGTTGATATTTAAGGTATCAAAACAAAAACCATGTTATTATGCTTTATGGTAGGAATAATACCAACTTAATTACAATAAGCATGGTCTTTGAACAACAGTATCTGGATATTAATCATGTTGGTGAATGTCTGACATGGTTTTTATGTGAATTTATATGAACACTCTTTGCAAACTGATTTTATGTAAACAATACATTTTGTTGTGAGATCACAGAACTTACAAATATATCACAGTATTGAAAACGTCAACTATGGTATTCACGATACTG
This sequence comes from Limulus polyphemus, assembly GCF_000517525.1. NCBI lineage: Eukaryota > Metazoa > Arthropoda > Merostomata > Xiphosura > Limulidae > Limulus > Limulus polyphemus. The sequence continues at coordinate 5,385 of NW_013678294.1, read as the reverse complement.
ATGTTTCAGTCACAATACTTAATACATTCTCTGACAGCTTTTCAATATCTATGTGAGAAGAATCTAATTTTTACAGCCATTATTCTGTGTTGTTATATATACCAGACAAAATATATTAGTTCTTGTTTTATTATGTTCAAATATTGCATGGCAGTAGAATAGGTTGATTCTCAAGTTGAGGTCATTGAATGCCATATGACTAATGAACATATGTCAGTAGGAGAGTCTAACTGAGTGGAAAGTATACAAGAATTGTATGCTAACTGAAATGTACTAGACTTGTATTAAAGTTAATTTAATCTTTGCAATATAGTATTTTAAAATACATACATATTTCAGTTTCTGTTAGTCTTAAACATCAAAGGGTATAGAGCTGTCAGCGGAATTTGCCCCTTGGATAAATTTGAACACAACCTAAATTGTAAGATGGACGGTACTGATATATCTTTAGGTGTCTAAACATGTACACCCTGAAGAAGATAGGCTATGTGCAGATCTTAGTACGTTATATTGTAAACAATAATAGTTTTGAACTACTAATATGTGAGTTCTAGATCAAAAACGGATAATAATTCCCTAATGTATCCTCAAATCTTGAAAAATGTCACGAATAAACATTTAGCTTTCTGTTTCATTATATAAAGTGGAAGAGTAGATAAACTCGTTTTTATTGATTGTTAAGTTCAGTGACATACAAGTTATTTTGAATGAAAAGTATATTATATAATGATAAACAGTAAATGTGATGTATTTGTAAAAGATGAAAGAATCATTGTTTCTTGTAAACCATACCTTTTACCATAAGAAGCAACAAAATTTATATATTTTCTTATAAACTTTTACAGATTTTTTATTAAAAATTTCAAAAGCAGAATGTATGCACATTATTTGTGATAAATCGTAAATAAAAATAATCTTTTTCAAACTTCACAAATAAAATTTAAAGTCTTCTTTTTCTAACTTTACGTTTTGTTTATAAATGTTTAAGCATGCTTCTTAAGTATGTTATTTTACTTAAATATATTAATGATAGCATATTGGGCTATGATGAAAGGTGAGTTTATATATAAAATATAAATGAGACTTGTATCAGTTGTTCAAACATACTTGCTAGAAACTGATATTCATGGTGTGTAATTTATCATAAATCACCAAGCTAGACATGAATAGGTCAGTGTTTTATAAACTAAGATGTTTACATAAATAGTATATTCGTGCATCTTGAAGTTTTTTGCTAATAAATGTTTCAATATGTGTGATACTTGTTAAGTCTGTTATTTTATTTACATATATTAATGATAACATATTGGGCTATGATGAAATGTGAGTTTTTTATAAGAAAGATGTACATGGAGACTTGCAATATATGTTCAAACATACTTGCTAGACACTATTATTCATGGGGTGTAATTTATCATAAAAGACTAAGCTATACATATAATTATGTGAAATGATTTGCTCAATATTTAAGTGAAAAAATAATACATGTTATCATTACATGATTTCAAAATTGATGCGAAGAAAATATCAACATAAAAATATGATCATCAGTGAATAATTATTATTCATAACATTAGGCTTTGAAAAGTCAAGATCGAGCATAACTAACTTTCATGAATTATGAGAAAAAGAATCCATTTAAAGGAGTGCTATGTATAAACACATATATAAGCAATGAAGTACACAAAGTTCAAATGGTATACGTCCTGTTATAACTGACTAGTGTGAATAAAATGTTTTGTTATAAATTACAATTCATATAGTTGAAATATAATAATTGCACACTGTCATTTATTAACTAAGTCATATCAGTCATATAATATATTTTACTTGTTTGGCCTCTATTGTAAGGTCCATTTATGAACATGTATTGATATTCCATGAGTTAGTTATGTAATATCTGGCATTGATCAACTACAAGACCTCTACAGCCCTTGTAAGTGAGGCAGTAAACTGTCCTTATGTGAGGACTTGATGTCAGATTTCCTACATCTTTCTTCTAAAGTAACTTCATCTGATGTTCTTTGAAGTGAAATTATTACCTATACATCCTCATACCATCCAGATGTGACTCGAATTTTATTCTTATGTTCATGGCTCTAGTGATTACTTCTATATTCTTCAACTCCACGAGAGTTCTACCAATCATTAATCCACGAGGACACACTTCAAAGTTTGGTTCTATTGCAGCCCAGTCACTAGATGTAAATTTATTTTTAAGAAGTACAGGTATAAGTATTTTACTTCTTGATGGTACAATGACTGCTCTCTTTGTTGTTATGGGATGAATGTTTTCTTTGTCGTCATGGGACAATCAACCTGTGAAGCTTTTTGAAGCTAGCTTAACCTCACATCCATGTCTGTACATGACGTCAGTTCCCAAAAAGTACTCTTCCTTAACGTCAATTACCTAAATATCATAAGGTGTAGATAAACTTCTACAATAATGGTAACTTCTAAGTTTCAGATCCTGCACTTTTGAAACATTAATTCCTCCGAACAATAGTTTAGAAGAACTGACAGAATTAACTGGGTGCCTAATTAAACGGGATAAACAAAATAAACCACAATGTAGTAGATGTTTTAAGAGTAATGTGAAGAGACATATTACCAGGAACTACAAGCAAAGGCCTGTGTGAAATGTGTTCTCAAAGAATGCCAGAAAGAGGTAACTGTAATAACTTGGCCATCTCAGCCAAGACATTAAGGAATAAACAACTGCTATCAAGCCAGGGAGACAGAATCAACCAGATCAAAGGAACATCACAGAGCTAATGAAACATTAGAAAAACAGAAAATAGTTAAATTTGTAAGGCAAAGTTCAGTTGAAAATATTCTATCTACAATGAATAGGAAAAGAAGTTCATCATTTGAGGAAAATGATTCGATATTACACGAGCTTATTGATGGAAAAACCTTACATATCCTGATTGACACTGTTTCACAGCTACAATTGTTCACCCCAATTTGTTAATGAAAAATGGGAAATTGCCTTTAGCGATGAAGAAAGAAAATGGATTGATGCAAACAACAACAAGTGAAGGTAATGTTCCAGTAAAGGGAATTTGGAAATTACCCTTACTGTAGGAAGCTTCTCTGTGTCTTATGATATGTGGGTAATTGACACCAAGGAAAAATGTATCTTGGGAGCTGATCTCATGCAGAGACAAAGATGCAAGGTTAGGCTAGATTCAAATAGCTCCGTAGTCTATCATCAGGAAATTCCTGTGCACTACATGGCAGTTACTAAACCAGAGGTTAAACATCCAGTGGAAACAGTGATTATGGTCATTGTTCCACCAAAAAGCGAGATACTCATATCAAGAGTTATGAGTAATAACTCTTCATCTAGTGGCTTGGGAATGGTGGAACCAAATACTCCAAATGTCGTGAGGGATTAATGTAAAGAAGAGCTCTCCCATATGTGAAGAATAAAGATATTGTACATGAATTTACCCAGGAAAGAGTTAAATAAGCTTGTGTTAAAGCAAAATGTAGAGCTATGTTGTGAGTGCTAATAAAACTGGATTCCATTAAAGTGAAATATTATGGCTGGACACTTCTTGTTTCAAGAGAGTACAAACTCTAGGGTTAAGTAGGTGTTCAGATGAGAGGTAGTCTAAGTCTAATGTTATCTACTATGATTGACATTGAAAATACATCAATGAGTGACTGGCCAACTAAGTATTTCCAGAGTTCCTGTCAATACTACTTCCAGAGGATCATTAAGGTTAGAGCTATCAGTGAATTCACCCGACCACCTACCCAGGAAGAACTCCCTCAGTGGCAGGATGGCCAGTGACAAAAAGGGACAGGATGCCAGCCCATCTGTATAACATGGGTCTCGAAAGAGGAAACCACCTAAAAGACGTCGTGATTGACCAATTTAGTTTAATGTTCTAGTTTTGTACTAGGGTTGTTCAGGAGGCTTCACAATCCAGGAAGGAAGCAGTGTTACAAGCTATATTTATAATATTATTTGTGTAAATTAAATGTTAGCTAGAGGGAGCTGCGGGTATAAATGATCTAGAAAATTCTAAGGCTTGACACCAAGCTTGTTATATTTCACCACATTGAAAAGTAGATTAAAAATTCAATGTTCCATGAAGCATCATAAGGTTAGATATGTACAGTGAACCAGTCAATGTATTAACTGTTGCAATTACTTTGTACAAATAAGCTGATTTGTTTTATATTATCTAACATAATTTGTAATGAGGGCTACAGTACTTTACTTTAAAGCAGTATACAAGTGTTAAAGTTGGCAGAAGTGTTAAAGTGGGTAATATAGTAACTGACTATTGTTACAAGTACTGGACAGGACATTGAATTACTTTCATCAGATAAGCCAATCAGTGAAAGATCTATACTACTACAATATGCTCATCAAAAGAGCCTATGTTACCTGGCCCCCCAGTGACACAGTGGTATGTCTGAGGACTTACAGCATTAGAAACCGTGTTTCATTACCAGTGTGGGCAGAGCACAGATAGTCCTTTGTGTAACTTTGTGCTTAACTACAAACAAAGAAACTTATGTCATTTGAGTCCTTATTGACAACCAGGCCATTTCCAGGGATTTGGTGGCTCTAGTGTATATTGAAAATATGGAGCATTTGATTAACTGTCTGATCATAGTAATTTCTCATGTATTTCAATATATGCTAAATGAAACTAACAATCTCGAACAAAGTAAATCAAAATACTGGTAGAATTATACTACTTAAAATTGTGAGTCAACATTAGGTAACATAGTCTCAAAATACACTATGTTTACTCCCAGATTATTAATATCTTGAAGATTAATTTTTTTCAGGGTGGGTAATAAAATGTTTGTTTATTTCTCTGGGAAATGAGAAAATGGAATTCTGGAGCCATTCTTCTTAGGAACATTTCTCTCAGCTGCATTCCCACCCTCTCCCTGGCATTCACCCCCTAGCAATGCTAACATTGATATTCAATGCTGCGGTAACTGGAACATTACTATACATGATGATCATAAATATCAATGCTACAGAATATCTGTGGAAGATATCCATGTATTTCATGGTAGACAAATGTTCTATGTTACCAACACATGATCAGGAATGTTCATCAGATTAATGAAATAGTTGGCAGAGCGGTGTAACAGGGGTACTGAATCATCAAAACATAATGGTGTTTTCGCAGACCAAGGTATATCATGGCGCGTAGTAACACAGAATTTTCGACTTCAACCTAGCTAACCTGAAAAATGAAATTGTAATTATGTTGGTGGCTCGGCCATAAGCTTGATGGCGAATTGCAAATGACCTACTGTGTAATTAAAAACAACACACACATAAGTTATAATATTGAAAGGCTACCATAATATTATGAATAAAGTTGAAAAAAAAAGAAGATAAAA
>NW_013678293.1:4631-11065 GCF_000517525.1 Limulus polyphemus | reverse complement strand
ATTAAAAGAAAGAGTCACTGCTACGGAGAATTTTAAGATCAGTTTCAGGGTAAAATTATCAAACTGGTCGATTTATTATTTTTTTTGTATGTAAATAAACATACACATTTAAAATACATGTACCGGTATTAATAATTATATGATTATCACTGACCCAACACAATGCTAAATTTTTCAACAACAAAAATAATTGATCCGCGATCAGAAAAGGTTGCCGACCACTGGTCTGACATAAACCAACCAGTTTGATGTAAAATACCCCTCTTTATTTTTTGTTTGTTTGTTTTCTTCACGTAGCACCTTGCAAATAACCCCTTCAACCGCGAGCGGGGGTGAAGAGAGATCGCATAATCTCTGAGCACCCTGGCTTTACACAGTAAACCTAAATCCTTTCCAAGATACAAATATAAGTTCTTCGGCAGAATAACATCTCCAATGACATATATATATTGTATAATGAGTCCTGAGCCAGAATCGCTCTCTGTAACCCTACTAATCCTGTACTTCTAAGCCGTGAAACTAAACCTACCCGTACCCCTAAACTTTTAAATATAAGTTAACAAATTCTGGTATCTTTGATCATTTGAAATCAACTAATTAACATTCATGCTTGCATGTTTTTAGTCGCGTGCTACTTGTAACAACCAGCAACTTGCTAAACTTATCTTCTGAGCTCGTCAACAAACTCAAAGCTGTCGCTGGTTGAACTTTTAAACCGTTTTTTTTTTATCTTCATAGTTTTCTCGCGCGCTTCTTATCGTAGTCTAGGGTCGGTGTTGTCCCTGGTATTGATTTAACAGTTCGAAGCACACGTGTGCCAACCCTATTATTGTACTTGATACAACGAACTTTCTGATAAGACGAGTGTGCAACTTGTACTCGATCCCACATATTTTGTTTTACTTGGTCCCACATATTTTATTTGACTCAGTCCCACAAATTTTGTTTGACTCGGTCCCACATATTTTGTTTGACTCGATCCCACAGATTTTGTTTGACTCGATCCCACATATTTTGTTTGACTCAGTCCCACAGATTTTGTTTGACTCGATCCCACATATTTTGTTTGACTCAGTCCCACAGACTTTGTTTGACTCGATCCCACATATTTTATTTGACTCAGTCCCACATATTTTGTTTGACTCGGTCCCGCAGATTTTGTTTGACTCGATCCCACATATTTTATTTGACTCAGTCCCACATATTTTGTTTGACTCGGTCCCACAGATTTTGTTTGACTCGATCCCACATATTTTGTTTGACTCAGTCCCACAGACTTTGTTTGACTCGATCCCACATATTTTGTTTGACTCGGTCCCGCAGATTTTGTTTGACTCGATCCCACATATTTTGTTTTAAATTTAGTGTACCTATTAAACAGGTGAAATGGAATATATATCTATTACACACGTAAAGGTCATTTACGTATCATACAAATATTAATAACATATGCTGACTTTGCTGAGAGCGCTCTTAATTGCAGTAAACTGTTAATTGATACTTTATATCGGTAATAACCACTCGGTGATAAGCGTGAAAACTTATAGCGCTAAAATTGGGTGTTCGATCCCCGAAGTAGGCACAGTTCCGATAACCCATTGTGTAGATTTTGATTTTAAGTCGTGCCAATAGTAACTCAATATATATTTTTTTCTTTGTTGTTAAGCACAAAGCTCCACAATGAGCTGTTTGTGCTGTATCCATCACAGGTATCGAATCCCGAATTGTAGCGTTACAAGCCATCTGACTTACTGCTGAGCCACTAGGAGGGGGGAAAGGAGGATACAACTCAACTGAACGCTCTCTTTGGGGGAAATAGAACTAATTATTATGTAGGGAAATATTTAAAGAGAAGATGTAACTGATATGTATTTTAAAGAATTCATAAAATCTTAAAACGTTACATCTAACATCCAATCATCAATACAGACATAATATCACTAAGTAGACGCCAAGCATATATATCCAACAAAATGAATTCCTATTCCTTGTACTTCACTAGGTTTACAGAGTTTGTTTGAAGTTAAGCACAAAGCTACACAATGGGCTATCTGTGCTCTGCCCACCACGGGTATCGAGTCAAACAAAATCTGTGGGACCGAGTCTTGAAATGGTTTTGGTTGTTGTTAATCGTGACACTACACAATAAGCTATTTGAGATTCATATTGCGGAAAATTTTATTACCTTCAAATATGAAAGCCCCCCCCCCCAGTGGTACAGCGGTATGTCTGCGGACTTACAACGCTAGAAACCGGGTTTCGATACTCGTGGTGAGCAGAGCACAGATAGCCCTTTGTGTAGCTTTGTGCTTAATTTCAAACAAACAAATATGAAATAATTAGTGCTTAAAATCCATCTTAAAGTTCCATAATCTGGTTTGGGATCCTTTTTCGGGATCTAAAAGATGGTATTGAATCAGAGTGATGAATGAAGTTTAGGTCGGTCGAGTGTTTCATCATCTTCCTCGGTTTTCTATATTGAAACTGTATCCAGATGATCAATTAATCAAAATGAAATTTGTTTTTTGTTTCATCAGCTTCCTCGGTTTTCTATATTGAAACTGTATCCACATGATCAATTAATCAAAATGATGAAATTTGTTTTTTGTTTCATCAGCTTCCTCGGTTTTCTATATTGAAAATGTATCCAGATGATCAATTAATCAAAATGAAATTTGTTTTTTGTTTCATTGAGCGACCATCTTTTTTTTTTCGTTGCCCCCCCCCCCCCCAGTGGAAACCGGGTTGCGATGCCCGTGGTGGGCAGAGCACAGATAACCCATTGTGTAGCTTTGTGCTTAACTACGAACAACAACATTTTTCGTAAGTAACTGGTTGTTGTGAATAAAACCATACCTTTTGACTCAGTGATGTTTTGTTGCGTTTATATATGAAACGGATAATGTACCAATTATACAGATTTTGATATTATATTCGCTGCTGCCACCTATGTCTCATTTGTGTAATTACTTTAATTCCACACATAAATTGATTAATTATCAACAATATGATAGAGAATTTTCGTTATAACGATAGCAATAGGAAAGATAATATGTTTTATAAACTTATACCGATTTAAGGTTCCAATATTTATAATTATAATAATCAGTCTTTTTTAATTCTATATTTAAGAATTGTGTCTTAAGACATCTTCTTAAGATAATGGATGAATCTTAAAATAACTGTATTTTCATCAGACGTTCCATATCTTAGACTATTACATAAAAATAAATATTTGTATATTTTGTACTTTATTTATAGATGGCGCTTTTTATAAATTCTGGAGCAGTGGTTCCTAAACTCTTTTGTTTGTTATGGATTTCGCACAAAGCTACACGAGGGCTATCTGCGCTAGCCGTCCCTAATTTAGCAGTGTAAGACTAGAGGGAAGGCAGCTAGTCATCACCGCCCACCGCCAACTCTTGGGCTACTCTTTTACCAACGAATAGTGGGATTGACCGTCACATTATAACGCCCCCACGACCGAAAGGGCGAGCATGTTTGGTGTGATGGGGATTCGAACCCGCGACCTGCAGATTGCGAGTCGAGCGCCCTAACCACCTGGCCATGCCGGGCCCCAAACTCTTTTAATCTGATGCTCCGTTCATGTAAATAAAAAAAGTTTGAGCCCCCTCCCCTCCACGAATAAAAGTGCCTAAAAATGTGATTTATCAATTTCGAAGAATAATTACTGACGAACTTTAAAGATATCTATGAAGTACGTTTTCTGCTAAATTGTATGTTCGCAAATCTATCGCAACAAAACAACTGGAAATTTGTTTTAGTAATTGAAAAACATATCACAAAATTCCAAATATTTCATACTCTCTCTCGAGTCTCGCGACCGACTGACGTGATTGTTTCCCCCCCCCCCCACTGTTTTAGCATGGTGATAGAAAAACAGTGCCGTAGTAAAAACAGTAACATCTACTTTCAACATGCTGTATCATTTAATCAATTTAGAATTGAAATTAATTCAGCATCTTTGATTTCGGCCCATTTTTTGGCGGCCCCCCAGAAAAAGCGTCAAGGCCCCCATGGGGGCCGCGGCTCCCACTTTGGGAAGCAAGAGTAGTATAGAAAGAAAGTCGAGCTAAGATACGTCTAAACGATTCACAACGCTTGTAAAATCACAGTCAGTATTTACTCTAAAGGGATATATACGTAAATATCACTGCAATGACCACAAGCGTGTTTGAAATTTAAATGAACCTAACACTCAAAGTGAATCAATAGCATTGTTTCGCTTTAACTTAGATATTTATTTGTCAGATAGAGATGCAGGTTTAGCTGGTGATAACGCACAGTTATGGAAAGAAATATTGATTTCTTACGTATAACATTCATACCTTCATAGATTACAATGAGTTAAGCCTTTTCTTTATAAAACTGCCAGATTGCCATGTCGGTTTTTACTACTGATGATGTTGATGTGGTAAAGATACTGAAACATGTAGCAGAGTCTTTTAATCCTGGCTCTCGGCCAAATAACATTTTTATTTTTTTTAAACGTATTCCTGTTTTTAATTGTAAACGTTATTGCCTTGATTAAATTTTGATAAAAATGTTTTTTATCTTACTGTTTTAAACACAATTTAATTTAACAACTCTAGAAAAAAAACATCTTTCTAATCGAACTGTAACACATGCATGTTTTTAAAGCAATTTACGGACAGTTGTGATTACTAGAAACATTACGATCAACAGCAGATTAAAATTCAACAAAGAAAGTGCAGTAACGAAAACGTTAAGAGCCCCATAAATTATGGGTGGGGCTGTGGATCGAAAGATTCAAGGTTCGAGACACGATGCCGCTGAACGTGATCCGTAAAGTTTCACATTTGAACGCGTTTTAAAAGTAATAGTCAATTCCGTTATTCTGTTAACAAAACAAAACAAAAACGGACAGAGCCCTTGTGGCGATGGGTGTTGCTGACTGGTTGCTTTCCTTCAGCTAATTGTTCAAAGCGCCCCCAGTGGCACAGCGGTATGTCTGCGGATTTACAACGCTAGAAACCAGGTTTCGATACCCGTGGTGGACAGAGCACAGATAGACCATTGTGTAGCTTTGTGCTTAATTAGAAACAAACAAACAAACAATTGTTCAAAATAAGACCATTTGATCCACGTGTGCATAAGTTTCATTCAGGTTTAAAATTCTCATAAATAAATAATATATATATTTCATACTGCTGAGTTCAATAAAGCTTGTTTGTTTAATCAGAAATTAGGCTTAATGTACATATGAAAAGAAATGATCGTCTGGAAGTAACGAAATACAACCTGAATGAATCTCATACGATACATAGACAGCTAAAAATCAGGCCTAACCATCTCTAACTTCGAATTGATGTACGAGAGGAGCGGGGAGGGGAGAGGCAACCAGTAAGTGGCATATGCAGCTACTCGTAACCGAATGTCAGAATTAACTGTTACACTGTTAACGCACCTACAGCTGAATGTATATTGCAGGTTGAGTGGTATCTCGAGTCTTAAGCCTTGGATCTTCCGGTTCACATCCTGACGCGCCCCTCAATAATGCAATTCGCACATCAACGAAGAAAATCAAAGTTTCTGTAAACATTCTCAGCGCCATCTGGTGGTTAAAATTTTTCTACGAATACTTACTCTGAGTTGGTGCAGTAGACCTGGATATAACGTAACAGTAACCCTAACACGTAGGCCCACATCAGACGGGATTCGAACTTTAAATCATAATTAAACTTATTCTAGAGCATGGACTATCTGCTGTGTCCACCGCGGGCTATTATAACCCCGGATTATAGCGTTGTAAGTCCGTGAATTTTCCGCTGTCCCACCTGGGGTCAAACTTATTTAAAGCTTAGAATAAAAATATGTCCACTTTGACGTTAGTTTAGTCGTTACTTTTCCTATGTTTAGTTACCTTGCCGTTTTTATTTGAATTTTAGTTACATATGTATATATATACGGAACTTCATGTAACAACGCTTAATTTCTATAAATATTACAAATATGATTTCCTTATATTGACACACGATGGCGCTACACTTTCAAGAAAATCTAACCAACTGCTGCGGTACCTCATAATTCACCAGTCTCATCAAAAGACCAGATGGACTAAGGAAAAAAGTGGAACAGACAGATGACAAGGACGATTTTTTCTGGACTTCTGACAATTTCACTGCTACAGCGAGAGAAATGCAGGAAATCAGGTAAACTAAGGAAATAAATGAAACAGAAGATTGATTCCTTACCAAATTTATTCTTCTTCTTCTTCCTCTCTTCTTTCTCCACTTTGAAGAATGTAAGTCTTCCGGTAGTTTAGGAGTAACACTGAGATCCGGAGTTCGATTCCTCGCGATGGACAGAGCTCCGATAGCCAAACAATTTGACGTAAAATCTAAACACGTTCAGTAGGCACGTGCCCCCCCCCCCCAGTGGCACAGCCGTAT
>NW_013678293.1:1451-3631 GCF_000517525.1 Limulus polyphemus | reverse complement strand
CTGCTAAATTAGGGACGGCTAGCGCAGATAGCCCTCGTGTAGCTTTGCGCGAAATTCAAAAAACAAACAAACAAACAGTTCCTTATTGTCAGTGGTTAAACTCATGTCTGTGATCCACTTTATTATTCCAATAAGAAGATCAGTTACGCTAATATCTTAAATCCTCAGGAGGCTACACTAATATCTTGAATCCTCAGGAGGCTACGCTAATATCTTGAATCCTCAGGAGGCTACGCTAATATCTTAAATCCTCAGGAGGCTACGCTAATATCTTGAATCCTCAGGAGGCTACGCTAATATCTTAAATCCTCAGGAGGCTACGCTAATATCTTGAATCCTCAGGAGGTTACGCTAATATCTTAAATCCTCAGGAGGCGGAACGCCGTTCCGTCCCAATTTAATCCCAGTTTATTTTTTTAGCATTTTCAAATTATCAGCTAAGTAGTACTTTTAGAAGTATCCGAACTACTCCCGCTGGTGGTAACTTTTATTCGATTAGAGCAAAGAATCAAACCCCGGATTTTAGCGTTGTAAGTCCGTAAACTTACCGCTGTTGTTCTGGGAGAAGGAAAATTATATCCAGATTTTTTTATTTTTTTTGTATCCAGAAACCTCGTTACCAATAAATAGTAGAGACTTTTTTTGTTGTTGTTGTTCCTTTTTTTAAAAAAATAAGCAAAATGTAATAATTAATCCATGAATTTCAATGAACATAGGCTCTGGGATTGTACGTCAAGTGTTTTTTAAAGCAATGATTATACTAAACTAATAACTTCCACGAGTGTACATAATATTTTTGCCTTAAGCCTAAGTAAAATGGATTCCATCCTTTCGGTACACAATCATACAAATGACATTGTCCTTCCAGGCATCTGTTAGATGTGGGGAATAAGTCTTAGTTAAACATTTCCGCTCTGTCGGAGAGATTACGGTTTCGATTGGCTCTGTTTGCTCTAGCTGTGGTATTAAACTTTAAACACGCTATCCAAGTAATGAGGACCTTGTTTGGAATCACGACGGACAAGTTAGAACACAGAGTTAGCGGATGAATTACAGAACACGGCAAATTAAATGTCTTTCGCGTTTTGTTTTACTTATTGAAGTGAAGAGTAAATATGAATTATGATGTTTTAAAGAAAAAAGTACGACCAGTCTGCCATTGAAACGACTGACAAATATACAGTAATCACTTCTGTGATGTTTATATTTCCCAAATTAAAAGTGTGTTTGTTTGTTTGTTTTAGAAATTCTCCAAAAGCTACACAAGGGTTACCTGAATACAGTCGACCCCGGTTTTGAATTGGTCGAATAGAGGTAAATAAAAATAAACCAAAAATGAGAACAATTGAATGAGAGAAAGTGTGCTACTGAAACAATAACGGGTATTTCTAAGATTAGTAAGTCCATCAGAACCAGAAATAATATAAAAAGCCCTCATAGTCAAACAGAAAATAGATAACAATAAATGTACATATTACATCAAAATAAGTCTGACAATAATTTTGATTATATCTTCCTTTTCTAGCCCTTTACGAGTTTCCAGTAAAAATAGTCTATAATAGTGTTTCAATTGTACATCTTGCGTATTGAACGCAGCTGCCGACGAGGTCTTTCGCGCATTACCAGAGCTCGTCAGGTCGGCTTGGTCTACAACGGACAAAGACTCATTTATATAAGTAATTTAAGATATATCAGTTCCTTTGGTAAAGTGCCTATAAAGAGATATTTGATTTAATAAAATCAGTGCTACTGTGACGTAATATTAAACAAACTACCGATCTACAGTTCATACTTCGTTAGCAAAATCGTTAAACGTCGTAAGAAATTATATATATATAACTTAGAAAAGAAAAACTTTAAACTCATCTTTATTGGTGATATGAAAAACATATCACAGAGGAGGGTAAAGAAGGCAGTATTAGTGTAAGAAGAATACAATCATTCCTCCCAAACTTCTGCTCCTAAACCATTCCTCCCAAACCATTCCTCCTAAACCACTCTTCCCAAACCATTCCTCCTAAACCACTCTTCCCAAACTTCTGCTCCTAAACCATTCCTCCCAAACCATTCCTCCTAAACCACTCTTCCCAAACCATTCCTCCTAAACCACTCTTCCCAAACCTCTCCTCCTAAACCACTCTTCCCAAACCTCTCCTCCTAAACCACTCTTCCCAAACTTA
>NW_013678293.1:0-1142 GCF_000517525.1 Limulus polyphemus | reverse complement strand
CTTCCCAAACCATTCCTCCTAAACCACTCTTCCCAAACCATTCCTCCTAAACCACTCTTCCCAAACTTCCCCTCCTAAACCACTCTTCCCAAACCTCCCCTCCTAAACCACTTTTCCCAAACTTATCCTCCTAAGCTACTCTTTAATGGGTTATCTGTGCTGCGACCATCACAGGTATCAAAACTCAATTTTTAGCGTTGTATGTCCCCGGACTTACCACTGAGTCGCCGAGGGGCGCACACAAAACATTAATGAAAATACATTAACTTTTTTCCCCTCTGTTAACGATATCATACTTGGAAAAGTATCACATCTTCTTTGACTCTCTCTTATTGTGAAAGAGCAAGTGTTTAATTTACCAAATTTTTCAAAAATATCCAGATATCGCGAAAATGCGCTCACAGACAGAAAAATCCGACTTCTGCAGTACTGACCTCACTTCGTGTGCTAGTTACACAAGGTCAAGGCGTGCCCCACTTAGGTATTTTTGAGACAGATGATGTTGGTAGAGATTCATTTTCCAATCTTGAATCTGTTTTCTATCGCCGAATGTAAGATTATAGATACCTGGAGGTATTTTGGATGTCCTTGGGAGCGTGAAGGTTAAATCTGATACAAGGTGCGTTCCCCAGACCCAGTTTTGCAGATACCTCTAACATTACCATACTGAAGTTCGTAAATTCGTATTCTTTACTTTTCTGTTTTCACCTTGATCAGACGTTTGCTAATTATTTTCCACTCATAATTTTGGTTTACTGTTTCGTTTTTTTTTATTTATTTTTTTTCTTGATTGGAAGTTTGACAATTTTTTTTAAATTAACACTTTAACATTATATACACATACATACATATACGTTATATTGTGAAGCATAATGAAAACAAAAAAATTCTGGTGTAAAAATTACTTTACGTTTAGTGAAATACTATACCATTAGCAACCGGTTTCGTGACGTACATATATTACAGCATGCAATCTTATTAGTCTTCTTACTGAATCTTTCAAACTTTGAGAGTCATGAAACCGGTTTTTAATAATATAATATTTATTAAAAAAAACACTTAAAAAGTCACTTCAATACGAGAACTTTTTGCTTTCCAGTATCTCATATTGTTGACGTGAATGACTTCAATGATGTTTTCCA
>NW_013678292.1:6370-10756 GCF_000517525.1 Limulus polyphemus | reverse complement strand
TGGATGACATAAATATCAAAATGGTTTACAAATTATGTAAGTACACCTAGTAGGCTATACTTCATTAGTTCCAGGCTTACAGTTGTGATATTGTGAGATGTTAAATTGTGACTTTATTTTAGGCCTGTGTAAGGCAGTAATTAATTCTTTACGTTAATTTCATTAAATGGGTAATGAGTCACAAAACAAATAATCAAAACATTTCAGAGGTGGAGGCACCAAAAGTGTTTTTGCTCACGGGTGCTGAGAATCCTTGCTACGCCACTATGTTTATTTATACAAAACATGGAGAGAAATCATATAACAGCATTACTATCAGGAACTAGTTAACATATAACAACAGCCAGTGTATGGGTTACCATTATCTCAGTTTACCAAGATCTAAACATGGAGAGAAATCATACAACATTACTATCAGGAACTAGTTAACATATAACAACAGCCAGTGTATGGGTTACCATTATCTCAGTTTACCAAGATCTAAACATGGAGGTAAATCATACAACATTACTATCAGGAACTAGTTAACATATAACAACAGCCAGTGTATGGGTTACCATTATCTCAGTTTATCAAGATCTAAACATGGAGATAAATCATACAACATTACTATAAGGAACTAGTTAACATATAACAACAGCCAGTGTATGGGTTACCATTATCTCAGTTTATCAACAGTGAGAAGTAGGTAGAACTAATACTGGACAAGTGAGATTCCAACAAGAGGCCTGATTAACCCTAAAAACTCCCATGTGGATCATTTGGACACATTGTTGTTTGTCTTGTTTTATTTAATAAAAAACTACTGGTTGGTTGTTTGGTGTTTTATGGTGCAAAGCAACTAGGCTATCTGTGCCAAACAACCAATAAAAAACAGTAAAAAAAGAAATTGTAGTAAAATGTAAAACACAGCGAGTTAAAACCAAAATTTATATACAATTAAAAAGGCCAATTCTTCTTAAAAAATTAAATATACAATCAAGTTGGACAGTGTCACCATCGCCAATGACACTGTTCAACGTCAGGTGTAAACTCTTACAAAACACGTGTCTAAAATGGTGCCGCCTCTCACAGTCGTAACGACAGTAAAATGTGGGCTATTCTGACTTGAGGGTCACAAAGGCTACACATCGGTGGGTCAGTACCAGATAAAGGAAAACAATGAGTTAAAAACTGTGACCAATGCGTAGCCTTGCCAGGACGACTTCCTCCTTCCGATCCTTA
This sequence comes from Limulus polyphemus, assembly GCF_000517525.1. Lineage (NCBI taxonomy): Eukaryota > Metazoa > Arthropoda > Merostomata > Xiphosura > Limulidae > Limulus > Limulus polyphemus. The sequence goes on along the minus strand of NW_013678292.1, from coordinate 9,532 downwards.
CAGAAGCAAGACAGCCAAAGAGCAACAGAGAGTTTGATCTGAAAAAGCTTGTTATGGCATTGCTCACCCCAAGTTAATTGCCAACTGGCACGAAGCTGTGCCTTGAAGACAGGACCGTAGTCCATGTATTGGACAGGGACGGCCGTGACGGCACCAGAGCAGACAGACTTATCTGCGGTGTCAGTGAGGTTGCTCTAATGAATACTGACGTGGCCATGTATCCACAAAAAAACTGGATGGAAATAGAAGATAAAGAAAAATGGGCTAGTCATTGTTGAATATCAACGAAAACAGGGTGAGAACTAACATTAAGTGATTCCAAGGCCAGTAGAGACCTAAGAGAATCAGTGTAAATAGTACAATCACTGTACTGCATAGCTTCTACATGATCCAGGGCAAGAGAAATAACATACAACTTGGCAGTGAACACAGAAACCATAGAGGGGATCCTGTGAGCAACTACTGAGCCACAGCAAACCATGGCAGAGCCTACAGAGTCACCCAATTTCGAACCATCCGTGTAAATGGGAAGAGTAGAATGGCTCAAAAGGTGTTCAGCAAAAAGAAGACGTCACTCTAATCGGGAGTATTCACCTTCTTCAGATGACTCAAGGAAAGGTCACAGGCAGGGATGGTAATAAGCAATAAGATGGTGACAGCAATGTCATTCAATGCCAGACCCAATTGAGCCAGTTGTGCCTGGTTACAAAGGCCAAAGGGAGGAATTGCAGACTGTTTGTTCTGAAAGAGCATTGCCCACCATGGAAGAAAGACACAATCCCAGGCGAAATGCCGTGGTAAGAATCAAAGCTTGGTAGCATATTGTAAAGAAAGTTGCAAATGACGGAGGTGAAAAGGAGGTTCGTGGGACTCAGTGTTCAAACTCTGGACTGGAGAAGTGCGAAAAGTCCTGGTACAGAGCTGAAGCTCCAGATGGTGAAAAGGGTCCAGCATCTTCAAGGCCAAGGTCCTGGCAGAATCATAGACCAAAGACCCATAGTCCAATTTGGATCGAATCAGGGCACAATAGATCCTGAGCATAGAGCATCAATCCACTTCCCAAGAGGTGGAAGAGAGGACACAGAGGATGTTCAGAGCCCTTGCACACTTGACACTTAGCTGCTTGATGTGTGGAATGAAGGTAAACTTATGGTCAAAGATAAGCTACAATAACTTTGTCTCAGGGACCACACAGATAACAACATTGCCGAGATGGAGCTTGGGATTGGGGTGAGAACCCTGTTGGCAGCAAAAATGCATGCAAATGGTTTTGGAAAAGGAAAATGTAAAAGCATTTGCAGTGGTCCATGTCAACAAGTGATTGAGAGCAGTCTGAAGCTGCCGCTCAATAAACTTCACGTTCAACGAATGACACAGTTGGAGGAAGGTGAGAAGTGATAGCATTAATTTTAACACTAAAAAGTGTGACACTCAAAGGAATGGGAAAGAGTTGAACCCACATGGACTTGGAATCACCTGTCCAGTAAAAAGTTCTAAATAAAAATGGTTAAATGGCCACACAACCCATGGAAGTGGAGGTCCTGCAAAATGCCATACCCCCACTTAGTGTCATTAGTCTTCTCAAAATCAAAGAACACGGAAACAAGATGTTCTTTCTTGAGGAAGGCTTCCCTGATAGACGTTTCAAGTCGAATCAGATGGTCCATGGTGGAGCGCTGTCAAATGAACCCACATTGGGTGGGCAAGAGAAGTGTGTTCTATTCAAGGAACCAAACATAATGAGCATTAACCATCTTGGGATTCTTCCCAGGTTTAATGAAAGGGAGGACAATAGCCTGGCACCATGCATCAGGAAAATATGCTCCTGCTAGATCTGGTTAAATAGAACCAGAAGAATAGCAAGAGAGGCAGGAGAAAGATGGCACAGCACCTCAAAATGAGCATCATCAGGTTTGACCGATGAAGAGCAAGTTTGAGTTCCACCAGTGTAAAGGGGTGATTATAGTCATAGAGATGATCGGCCCAAAAGGAAGAGGTGATCACTTTGCCCAAGACTTGATGGCCAAGAAGGTAGGGGAAGAAACAGAAGTGCTAGATGCACGAGAAAAGCTGTGGCCGAGAGCATCGGGAATGCTCTGGACATCAGCAACTTCCTGGCCATTGGAGAGCAAGATGAAAAGGGGATTGGAAGCATACCTCCCATGACTTTTCAGATCTTGTCCCATATTGTTTTGGAACTGGAGGTAGAAGAGATGCTAGTGGTAAAGTTAATCCAAGACTCCTTTTGGCTTTGATGTCAAACCTGCTGAGCATGGGCATGGGCCCGCTGATAAACTATGCAGTTAGAAAGAGAGGGATACCATCTGAAGGTATCCCAGGCCCATTTTTGAGCCTTACATGCCTCCTGGCAGGTAGGACTCCACCATGGATGAGGATACCATGGAAAATGTGTTGAAATCTTAGGAATAAAATGAGCAGCTGCCTGGATGATACAGTCAGTCACTGCAACCAGACAGTCATCTATTGATGGCAAACAGACAAAGACAGGATCAAGTTCGGTAGGAGAGGTGAAAGATGGCCCAACTTCCACTGTGGCACTTGGGTCGGGTGGCATCAACCATGGCCAACCTACCTCATAATGATAGGAAAATGATCACTGCACCGTGGGTCACTGTTGACCATCCAAGAAAAGTGAGTGAAAAGTGATGGGAAGCAGATTGAGAGATCAATGGCAGTAAAAGACTGGCTAGGGAAAGAAAAAGATCCAGTATTGAAAAGATAAAGGTTTTGATCTGAGAGCATATGCTCTAGAGAACGACCCCTCCCATCAAAATCAGCACCATCCCAGAGGGGGTTGTGTCCATTAAAGACTTCCAGAATTAAAAAGAGAGATGGCACCTGGTCAACAATAGCATCAAGGTCCAATTGATCATAAATCTCCCCAGAAGACAGGTAGAGAGAACAAACAGTGATGGTATGATCCAAGGAAACACAGATGGCTATGGCCTCCAAGGGGGTATCGAGGGACACAGATAAGGAAGGCATATGCTGGTCGACCAGCAGTGCTACCCCTCCATGCACTCATCCATCACACAACCTGTCATTCTGGTGCAAAGAAAACTGCCAAAAGGCGACTGTATCGGCAGGTTTCAGAAATGTTTCCTGTAAGGAGAGACACACAGGATGATAGGAGTCGATCAA